>NC_000086.7:93311665-93406665 GCF_000001635.26 Mus musculus
CAAAGAAGGCTAAGGATTGGGGACTGGGAAAGAGTCAATTAGACTCTCTGGGAAGTTGGATGACATGTCTGTCTAGGTCAGTACCCACTACCCAATCCCATTTCCAGAGTCTTATCATTCCCCCAAATAAGAGCCTAGACTACAACTATATTGGTAATGTCTGATTTTAATTATCTAACATCTTTATACTATCAAAGTAACATGTTTACCATCACCATTCTTCCTGAAGACCCACTTTTCCAAGTCTTGGGCCAGCAACATGATCTAAGAACTGTATATAACATCTTCATTGTTCATATACTATTCCTACTGTTGATTCATACATTGGCTTAATGTTTATTTACATGGTTTTTAATCCTGGGTGCATACATTAAAAGAGAATATACTGTTTGGTGACAGCAATAACAACAAGATTTGGAATTCATATACTTTGGAGAGATTGCAGGGTGAGGGTGGGTGCACATGAGGCTAGGCCACTCTTGGAAGAAAAGGCAACCAAGTAGAACAGAGAGAAAATACTTATGTAATAAATGTATCACATGATTAGGGGTTGGTTCATAATCAAATTGTAGAGGAATTTCTGAGCTCTTATTTCTGAACATCAAGCCTCTGTTTATCTTTCTTCATCTTAATGAATGTATAGATTGAAAGACTAGAGCACTTTGGTAGTTTTTGAGACCCTGTTAATGTTTGACAAATGTTAACCAATGACAATGAATAATAATAGATAGGCAGTAAAAGCTATGGACCCAAATGCAAATAATTATTTTATCACAGGTGGGAGGAAAAAGCCTCCAGAGTGTAGCAACTATGTGGAAAAGGACACCCAAGGGAATGGCTTTTACATTTCCTGGACCTGAGCATTTGCCCTCTTAGGGACAGGGGCTAAGAGCACAAGACTGGCCTTCTTTGCTACCCATCCTCTGGATCTCTTTATTTTTCATTGGGCCTTCTGTTCTCAGAGCACATTCCAGTGACTTGGAAACAGTTGTGACCAATGTAAATAGATGGAACCACAGGTGGACTATAGTTACCTGTAAAGGTACTAACAGGAACAGATCTTGGTGAAAGCCTTACCTGTTCCAATATAGACCATAGATATCCCCTGGAAAGAGGGTGTTCCAAGTCATCCCCTACACCCTACTCTTTCTCTTCTCTACTTTGGAAGCAGATGCAGCTTCAACTATTCCAGGGGCTCTCAGTTTTTCTTGGGGTCTATTTGTTCATGTGTTGGTACACAATCCTCTTCAGTTAGATATCATGCACATAAGAGATGCTATACCCCAAAACAATGAGCTTTGTGCAGAAAAAAAATTCCCGTTTTTATTAATTTAAACCAAACAGTTATTCTGGTAAAAATAATAATGAAAGGAAG
The DNA here is from genome assembly GCF_000001635.26 of Mus musculus. Taxonomy (NCBI): domain Eukaryota; kingdom Metazoa; phylum Chordata; class Mammalia; order Rodentia; family Muridae; genus Mus; species Mus musculus. Next base: position 93,313,041 of record NC_000086.7, read on the forward strand.
TAGAAAATGTCACAGCAGACATTTAAATGACTGCTTATCATCAAACCCATTATTCAAGGGGAAACTACAAAGGTAAAATCTGTACCAGATACATTATTTTGGCTACACTGACTTTAATGTCTATGTAAAATAAATATGGTCTGTGATCTGACTCATCAGATACAATGTAAATATTAAGAGCTGGGTGACTGTGGTGCCTGTAACCCTCAGAAATACACAACAAGATCCTGCCCCAATAAAACAAACAAAAAGTAACCAACTAAACAGCAACAACAACAAAAAGCAGGAGGCAGTGGTATAACTTAATGATCAAATACTTCCTTAAGATGTCCAAGGGCCTGTATTTAATAGTTAACATCAATTGAACAAAATATAGGTAATTCAGCTTATTAGAGAACTATCTATGAAGCCTGAAATACTACTCTCTCAGTTAATCCATGTTCAGATTCCTTTCTAACAGAAACAAGTGCTACATTTAAGCAAGATATTTTTGAGACAATTTATTACATGTCAGTAGTCTTCAGACTTTATGGATGTATTTTACTTAAAAAAAACACCCAGTATTTTCAGAGTGTCAAGGTCAGCACCCTTTTGTTGTTGTTTTTTGTTTGTTTGTTTGTTCTTTTGAGACAGAATATTTCTGTGAGCCCTGGCTGTCCTGGAACTCAGAGATCCACCAGCCCCTGCCTCCTGAGTGCTGGGATTAAAGGCCACCACCACGCAGCAACCCCCATCACCTGGCTTAAGGTTAACACTCTTTACCTTCTTTAATTGTACAAAACAATACACGGTGACCTATCAGGAATACAATTTTCCATTAAGCCAATGGATTTTTTTTCTCTCTTGGAAACCTGAAGACTGTGGTGAATTACATCCCAGAATAGATCAGTGACACTTCAAACAGGATTCCCTACTAACTTCAAAATTGACCATATAGCTTGAAACCTTAACTGGCTAATCACCAAGATAGTTACTGCCTTTCTTTTTCCAACTCTCTTTCTTACTGAAACCTTGTCCTGGGAAGGTGAATTGGGGCCAGCACTCTACTCTACTTTTGGCATCCTATCTCTATGACAGTTAGCACCAAGGTTCGTTAATAAAAATGCTTGGGGCTTTTGAGAACGGGTTGCCTCAGTGAAGCCACTGATAAATATAAGCTTAGGTGAATTTAATTTGATCTTTTAGGATGTAGCAAAACTTCAGTAAGATTGAAGTACAAACTACTAAAGAAGTGGATTCCTCTGAAAAGACATGGTCTCCCTTAGGATTCCTCTTTTATAAGGCTGGGCAACCACTGGCCATATTGAGTGACTCCCAAATGAGGGGTTGCTTACTTAAAGCAATAATATGATATCTGACATTTTATTGTCCATATTTCTCAATTAGAGAACAAAGGTTATCAAACTATGATTCATTTTGTCAATAAAGTTTTAATGGGATACAACCATGCTCATGTTTATTTTGTCTATAAGTACAATGGTGACACTGAACAATGAGACTATCTGGTCATGAAAACTGGAGATTTCACCAACTGACTCTATAGAGAAAGAGTCTGTTAATTTCTGGTTCAGAGGGTTCAAAAGATCTAAGCCCTAGCTTGGTGTTGTGTTGTATACATATATGTATATAGATCACGCTGTTCAGAAGGCTGGGGTGAGAAGGATCTCTTGATGGAGCTCAAAACCATCCTGGCAACACAGCAGATTTTGTCTCAAAAGCAAACACCCCCCCCCCCAACAAAACACTCAAAAAGAACAAAGCGGAAAGAAATACCCTATTATTTTTTATCATGACAATGATTCTATAAGCTGAACAGGAGAATCACCAGATTCATGTGGGAAGCAAGACCAAACAGACTTTCTGTAAGGCTATGCTGCTAGTTTATGATTTCTGTGAATCTTCTTTGGAGAAGGGAAAAAAGAAAAAAAAAAAGAAACCTTTTAACCTACTGTTCAGTTTGCTATTTCTTTTTCCTTGACAAAGTCTCACTAGGTAACGCAGCCCAGCCTCAAACTTGTGATGATCCTCCTGTGATGGCCTCTCAAGTCCTGGGATTATACGCTTATAGGCAGGCACTGGCTGCCTCGACCAGCCCCGCCCCTATGATATATCTTTAAAAAAACCAAACACAACAACATCAAAACAAAGCAAAAACCCAAACCAAACAAAACAATCCAAAAGGTCTCCTAAGCATACTCATACAAGATTTCCCTTTTTGATACGGGCAACTAAAAGAATGTCATCTAGTGTTGACATAGGGTGCTAGGATAAACACTCATAACTTCTGTGAGTGTACAATGGCGGTCACTAGGCCATGTGATATAAAATTGTTCTGCTTTATATGTGTTTACATTTTTTTAAAATAAAAATCTGAATCCTTTAGGTTGTCTTTTTGACTGCTATTAGATAAAGGTTAAATGGTGGTGGAGACAGAGATAGAACACTAGAAAATGTTGTATTTTACATTCCAGACTCTTCTTAAAGAAATGTATAACTCTTATAGTAAAGCCTAAGTCTTTTATCTGTTGTTTAGAAAAAGAGGCTTTACCAAGGGATTCTTCTGGAGCAGTATGCAAGTGCCTAGAGAAACTCGCTTGACATCCCTATTTGTGATGTTTAACATGCACATTTTTAGCTACCAAGGAAGAATCCCTACATTGCTGTGCATTTTCACTCTCATCATTTTAAACACATAGATTTCTTTCTTTTTCTTTTTGTGGGGCGAAGATTGAACATAGGATCTCTGATACTAGCTTGGCTATATCCTTAGGTCAAGGTAACTTTTCTATGCTTAGTTCAAACCTAGTTATAAACTGTGTCTTATTGATTTGCAAGTTGTTGCTAACCCTTTAAAGCTATGTCACATTTATAATTCAATGATTCAAAGAACAGTACTGTGTGTCTGTGTATGTGTGTGTGTATCCTACGCTGTACAGTTTTTTATATTAAGTCACAGCATTCTCAGAAGCCTAGGTTTGACCTATAGGCCTAATTTTGCAGATGGGAGCAGGGGGCTTCAGTAGAGATGGTAGTAGAGGTTGGTCAGAAATGCGTAAACCATAATTCCAAAGAAGAGGTAAAGGTAAAGAGCTAAAGTTAGACATCAAGGGCTGTAACTGATTTCACACATGTATGAAGTCGTTTCCACTAGTAGGACCATCTGTATAAAGAGCTTAGGTGGTCTAAGTGAATAGCGTTCACTACAGTTATAAATAGTAAAAGTATCACGTCATCACAGTATTTTTTCTGGGGTTTGTGCATGTGTGTATTATATGCATGTGTGTTAGATAATATAGATACTTCATGATACTGACCAATACCGTCCTTCTACTCTTATTTTCATCATCAAATGACCATATCCTTCACTTGCAAATAACCTGCGTTTTGGTTTTTCCATTTAGTGTTCTTACTGGTGTCATGTATTATTTATCATAGGGAAGAAAGGGAAACTAAAAAAGTAAGCTAACATGTCTGCTATATTTCTCATAGCTTATCACTTTAATTAGAGAGAAAGATCCATAGGTAAGTAAATATACCACACTTAAACACACTAACGCATGAACTGTTGCTTCTTTCAACAAATATCTCCTGAGTGTCTAGTATGTGCTTTAAGTCCTGTGAACACAAGAATGGACCAAAACAAGAACAGCAACAACAAAAGACAAAAGGCCTGCCTCCACGGGGCTTAATGTTTGATGTTACTACAGACATGATTAAGACAAAGAGAAAAATCCACAAGCCATCATATGAATGTAGAGACATTATTTAGAAGACATACAGTTCAGAAGACTGAGTTGCTTTTATTATCACTGCAAAGCAGCCAATAAATCATCAGTCAATTATTTTGAGCACAGATTGGAGTTATTTATGTAATTTTAAAGTCTAAATTCTGAAGACGCAAAGCAGGCGTGAAGTATATTGTTACTGCTATCCTCTAAATAGCCCATCTATTGGCCTTGAATTCTAAAATATGACTCACTCTAAAATACATCAAATACAACATATACAGCTGCCATAGTACCCATCCCTTTCATTCACAAGCAAAGCCAGCAAAGGGGGAGGAGACTGAGATAGAGAGAGGATAAATTCCACTTGTGCGATTAAAAAAAAAAAAGGTAGAACAGTGAACCCAGTGGTTGAAAAGTGAAGATAAAAAGAAGAAAACAGTAATCTTGCTATAGAAACCAGAGAATTATGTTCCTGCTCTCCCCCTACTTTTTTTTTTTTTTTTTTTGCTTTCACACTGTACAAACTCTAGCACCCTGAACAACTCACTCTCCTGCTATTTCCAGCACTTTAAAGAAACTTTTCAACATTTCTGCTTGACACATTTTTTCAACAAGGAGGTGAAGACAATAAGTAAACAGGTAGTGAAGGGCTATTTGGAGAGCTGGTCAGTCACAGTAATAATAAAGGGGGAAAGCCCCACCCGAACAGAATATCCATCCTATGCGTGGCAGCCACAGACGGCACATGACCTCTGACAAACAGTTTTCAGAGTAATTTTAATGCTACTCTGGATTTAACTTGACTAACTGGTAGCAATTGAGCACATCTTTTTTTCTTTCTTTCTTTTTTTTTGTGGCAGCAGTTATCTAAAATGCTACAATAACAGCATCAAAAGTAGAATGGTGGAAGATTGGTTTTCCATTGTGCTGCTGAACTGGCATAATGCCCACTTTAAAAGCAATTCGCTGCTCATCACTGAAATCTGGCAGACACGACACTAAATGCCTTGAGGGAAAAAAAGGGACTTGAGAAGGGGGAACCCACTCCAACCACCACGCAAGGGGTTGGGGGGGGGGGAGAGTTCCACAGATGAGGAATCTGGGTGAGAAGAGAAAATTGCCAAATAAAAAGTTTACAGCATAGCATGCAGACTCCCAACAGGCTGTACTTAATTTGCTCGAAGAAGATTTTGTCTACAGGTCTGCATTAGTAACAGCTGAACAAAACAAAAGCAAAATATATATTTATGTCGGTCTATTGTTCTGATGAAGCAAAACCCAGTGAGTTCCATCAATCATATGTCAAACACATCTTCCCCGTTTTATTTACCACCAAATATAATGAGTAAATATGTGATAATAAAACTCTTCTTTTTACATGGACATATACAATTTTTCCCCCTGCTAAATACAGGTAATGATTTAAGAAGCTTTCAAAATGTCTTTTTACTGTCAATAAAACTAATTCTATTCCTATTTTCATATGGAAAAAAGGCTTTACAAATGAAAATTCAAATTAAAATTCTGATTATAGTGTAGCGTGACAACACCTGTATTTATAATTTTACTGTCAGCTAGCTTGTAGTGTTTAACAATAGCTTGAAGTAGAAAAGTAATTGGAATTTGTCTGTAACATGCCAGATGACGGCATTGGGAACTTTGCTACACTACAGCAAATTCGGTTTGATGGCAAAATAACCTCATGGAGATTTCTACAACTCAAAGGTTGCTGGGGTGTTTGTGTAGGTGTGTCTCAGGTATGGGACCCCTTCCTGGATTGGAGGATAAGAGTTTGTTTGATGAGAAAATACTGCTCTGATCCTGACTCACGTTCCAGGTCCCTTACCTATCCCTTCAGTCTCTCTCACAGCACAGATGCAATTTAGCTCCTAGATTTACTGAGAAAAACAAAGACCAGGTAAATATACAACGTCAACAGCATCCTGTTATTGTGGAATCAAACCAGTGAGGCATTCTAACCGCAAACCCAACAGAAGCAGGTGGGACAGGGCATCCTTGAGGATAGAGGAGTGATGAGGTGGAGAAGGCGGATTACTTACCATTTGTCTAGGACTGCAGAGCCAGGAGCTCTAGATGTTTATTGTATTCGCTGGTTTTTCAGTAACCACTGATAAGTAATATAGGTCCCCACACAGATGCCTACGATTTGCTATTTATCAAAAGATTAAGAGAAAACTTACACAACCCACCAATAATTTTACTGAAGCAATATGGAAAAAAATATTTAAAGCAGTGTTCTGCTGTCAACTTGAATCTTTCAAAATTTATAAACACACGCTAATCTCCGCACACAACTTGCCTTACTCTAGTCTACAAGTGAAAAGCCCATCTTTTTCATTATCCTAAAGACGGGGGAAAAAAAGAGCCACATACAAAAGAAAAGCAGAATGACAGTGATGTTTTAGTTTACACTAGATATGGCAACACACACAAACTGTCAAAACTATGGAATGAAAAAAGCTGTTATCAAGCAACTGTCAAGAGAGTCCTCTGAGATTTGGAAATCTTGTGTTTATTGTAACTACTGCACATTACACAAAGAAAGAAACATCCCTCTCCTTGCTCTTGCTGCTAAATATCATGCAAAAGAACACAGGCTTCTCCCTTAGTATTTAGACTAATTTTTCTTCCCTGTGTAATCCGGTGCTTGACAGAACTCCCCTCCTTCTAAGGTTTCTACAGTGTGGTCAAGGTTCAGATAGAAACTTGAAGTTCTATCGAACATTATTTCATTTCAAAAACCATCACCACCTCATTTCATGTTGTTAACTGGTTGTCTATCCTGCAAGAGTGGAATCTCTTAACATCAAAATGCATAGTCTTCACTTGAATGATTTTCTGACTTAGTTCTACACAGGGAAGTACAGAGTTGAAAAGGCACAGACACTTACAATAAAATGATTTTAATTTTCGACTCTCTTTCCATCTCCCTATTAATGGATATAACAGAGAAACCCGAATCCCTAAAGGGAAATTACCATCTAATAAGGGGAAGAAATGGAAAAATGCAGGGTCAAGATCTCTTCCCATAGTGCATGATATTAGTGGGGTGTAGCTCATTTTCCCATTCCAAACTCAAGAGGAAAAATGTCCCTCGTAATCTCACCCGACTCTGTACATCTTATTCCACTTGCCGAAGTGGCTTTTCACCTAAACAGAGGCAGCACCACTCCCAGTATGACTCTTAATTCTTGTTCTAGGCCCCTGTGGTCCTGCTTAGCTAACTGTATGACAGGGCCTGGATAAATGGCAGCAGCTGCCCATTGATTAACATAAATGAAAGCACTCTTTAGGTGTTCTAAGTTGTATTATCCACATTTCTTTTACATGCAGGATGTACACTTTATAAACAAGTGGACAGCAGAACCCTTACTGCAGCATAACTTCCTGATATACAGTCAAATCAAACCAAGACACATTGTGTTTCGTTTTGTTTATAAAGCTGTTTGCAAAGATAAGCTGACTTATAGAACAAGAGTCAGTAATTTGGGGCCAAACAGATTGTACGGAATGTGGTTTTTTGCCATTTGGCCACCATGCTTCTTTATATAGTGTACTTCCAGTGTCTTAATGTCTAGTGTATCTTCTCAGGGACGTAGGAAGGAAGGAGTCAACATGTTTTACGTGGCTCTTAGTTCTAAATAGCTTATAATGGTTACCCAATGCTTAGAACATACTTATTTTAGGTTTCAGTAACCTGGTATGACTCAGTCCAAAGCAAAATGGGTCAATGTTTAACTTGTGGTAAAAATGGCCTAGCAACAATGTCAGTTTTGTAAAAATTAAGTTAACTGCCTAATAAAGAAAATATAAGTTCTTCTACAACAGGTAAATCTTTGTAGTTTTTAATAGCGGCAAATTATTGCTAATATTAATTATTAATAAAGGGAAAAGAATACTGGCAGGCTTCATCCCTTGTGTTTCTTACTGCTGTTTTATGTTAAGTGACCAATTTATATTTATTTCATGAAATTAAAAATCATGTTGTATACAATTATCTCAATACCAACCTGTAACTCTACCACCCTACACTGAAATAGAGTGTGGAGACGAATCAACTAAAGGCCACTGACCAGCTAACCTGATGGCAAAATGCAAGGGAGACCTTACCTCAACAAGGTAAAAGAAGAGACGTGACTTCTGGCCTGGCTTCTATGTGTGCACCATGGCATATATGTACTCCTCTTCCCCAATATACAACAACAAACTTTCCCTCAGCTATGTGAGGTAGTGCAAACCTGTTATTTTACCATTCAGTAGGTTGAGTTAGGGGCTGCTGCAGGTCTGAGGCCAACCTTGATTACCCAGCAAGAATCTGCCTCAAACAAAACAAAACAAAACAAAACAAAACAAAACACCCAAAAACAAATAACCTCCTCATTTACCACCCCCCCAATAAAGGGAGGAAACAGCCACAGCTTATTGTAATTATAATCATATTCAGAAGGATTACCATGAGACCAGTCTAGACTATACTGTGGGTTAGAAGCCATCCTGGACTTTTTTCAAAAGCCTCCAAAATAAAATTTTCTCACAGTATAACCAAATTTCAATAGGTTTTATGTGATAATGAGCTATAAACATTGGTGAAATTATGAGTAATTTCACTAAATTATGAGTAATCCACTAAAGAAGTTGTAGAGACAACTGGAACAAATTTGGGGGCATCACTTTGAGTTATTCTCAAAATTGTATACAGCATGTTCCTCACTGGCTGTGGTGATTCATGTTAGTAATCCTAGAACTTGATGACAAGCAGGAGGATCAAGAATTTACGTTCAGCCTTGGCTACTCATTTGAGTTTGAGGCCAGTCTGACCTACATGGAACACTGTTTTAAAACACAACAAAACACTCCTATCCTTACAAAAGAAACTAGGTATGGTGTTGTAGAGGAGGTGGGGACATGAAAATCAGGAGTTCAAAGCCACTCTGGGTTATAAGAGATACAATTTCCAAAACAAAACCAACCAACCAGTGTTAGAAAAAAAAAAAGGCCTAATTGAATGATAGACATATTGGCCTAGCATTAAAAAGGTCTTGAGTTTGATCCATAGCACTGCAAAATGAAAAAGTCAAACAATTCCATTAGAGAAATCATGATGAGGCCCGAAGTTAACCCAGTGGCACAGCTCTCCCAAGAGCAGTGCCACTCCTACGTTAACAGGTGAGACCAACACTTTTGCTCCAATAACTGGCCAAAGAGGGACCTGCCAGGAGACCACAGGGCTCAGGAACAACGGAGCAAATAAGGACAGGATCCTTTCGGTCTCCATCTGCTCCCTGTGGCACAGCTCTCCATACCCAGATCCCACTTGGACAGAGCTAGTCTCCCAGGAGTGCTGTCACACCTAAGTTCACAGGCTCACAGGAGGGACAGGCTCCAGTCAGAGACAACAAGACCAACTAACAAGAGAGAGAATCAGATAGCAAGAGGCAAGCCAAGAACTTGAGCAACAGAAACCAAGGCTATTTTGCATCACCAGAAACCAGTTATCCCATTAGAACAAGCCCTGGATACCCCAACACACCAAAAAAAGCAAGACTCTAATTTAAAATCACATCTCATGATGATATAGAGGACTTTAAGAAAGACACGAATAACTCCCTTAAAGAAATACAGGAAAACACAGGTAAACAGCTAGAAGACCTTAAAGAGGAAACACAAAAATCCCTTAAAGAATTACAGGAAAACACAGCCATACAGGTGAAGGAATTGAACAAAACCACCCAGAATTTAAAAATGGAAACAGAATCAATAAAGAAATCACAAAGGGAGACAACCCTGGAGATAGAAAACCTAGGAAAGAGATCAGGAGTCAGAGATGCAAGCAATACCAACAGTATACAAGAGACTGAAGAGAGAATCCAGGTGCAGAAGATACCATAAAGCATTGACACAACAGTCAAAAAAATGCAAAATGCAAAAAGCTCCTAACCCAAAATATCCAGAAAATCTAGGACACAATGAGAAGATGAAACCTAAGGATAATAGGTAGGGAAGAAAGCAAAGATTCCAAACTTAAAGGGCCAGTAATTATCTTCAACACAATTATAGAAGAAAACTTCCTTAACCTAAAGAAAGAGATGCCCATGAACATACAAGAAGCCTACAGAACTCCAAATAGACTGGACAAGAAAATAAATTCCTCCCACCACATAATAGTTAAAACACCAAACAAAGAAAGAATATTAAAAGCAGTAAGGGAAAAGGGTCAAGTAACATATAAAGGGAGACCTATCAGAATTACACCTGACTTCTGCCCAGAGAATATGAAAGCCAGAAGATGTCATACAGACCCTAAGAGAGCACAAATGCCAGCCCAGGCTACTATACCTAGCAAAACTCTCAATTACCATAGATGGAGAAACCAAGATATTCCATCACAAAACCAAATTGACAGAGTATCTTTCTACAAATCCAGCCCTACAAAGGATAAAAGATGGAAAACTCCAACACAAGAAGGGAAACTACACCCTGGAAAAAGCAAGAAAGTAATCTTTCAACAAACCCCAAAGAATATAGTAACACAGACATCATTGCACCTCTAACAACAAAAATGACAGGAAGCAACAATCACATTTCCTTATTATCTCTTAACATCAATGGACTCAATTCCCCAACAAAAAGACATAGACTAACAGACTGGATACATAAACAGGACCCAGCATTTTGTTGCATACAGGAAATGTACCTCAGTGATAAAGACAGACACTACCTCAGAGAAAAAGGCTAGAAAAAAATTCTAAGCAAATGGTCTCAAGAAACAAGCTGGAGTAGCCATCCTAATATGGAATAAATTCGATTTTCAAACAAAAGTTATCAAAAAAGATAAGGAAGGACACTACATACTTATCAAAGGAAAAATCTACCAAGAAGATCTTTCAATTCTGAACATCTATGCTCCAAATGCAAGGGCATCCACATTCATAAAAGAAACTTTACTAAAGCTCAAAGCACACATCACACGACACACAATAATAGTGGGAGACTTCAACACCTGACTCTCATCAATGAGATCAGGGAAACAAAAACTAAACAGAGACACAGTGAAACTAACAGAAGTTATGAACCAAATGGATTTAACAGATATCTATAGAACATTTCATCCTAAAACAAAAGAATATACCTTCTTCTCAGCACCTCATGGTACCTTCTGCAAAATTGACCACATAATCGGTCACAAAACAGGCCTCAATAGATACAAGAAGATTGAAATAATCCCATGCATCCTATCAGATCATCACGACTAAGGCTGGTCTATAATAGCAACAAAACCAACAGAAAGCCCATATACACGTGGAGGCCAAACAAAACTACTCAATGATAACTTGGTCAAGGAAGAAACAAAGGAAGAAATTAAAGACTTTAAAAAATTCAATGAAAATGAAGCCACAACATACCAAAATTTAAGGGACACCATGAAAGCAGTGCTAAGAGGAAAACTCATAGATCTGAGTGCCTCCAAAAAGAGAGAGCATACAATAGCAGCTTAACAGTACCTCTGAAAGCTATAGAACAAAAAGAAGCAAATACATCCAAGAGGAGCAGACAGCAGGAAATAATCAAACTCAGGGCTGAAATCATCCAGGTACAATAAAAAAGAACTATACAAAGAATCAACCAAACCAGGAGCTGGTTCTTTGAGAAAATCAACTAGATAAACCTTTAGCGAGACTAACCAGAGGGCACAGAGACAATATCCAAATTAATAAAATCAGAAATGAAGAGGGAGACATAACAACAAAAACCAAGGAAATTTTAAAAAATCAGATCTTACTACAAAAGCCTATACTAAAAAAAGATGGAAAATATGGATGTAATGGACAATTTTCTAGACAGATACCAAATACCAAAGTTAAATTGGGATCAGATAAACCATCTAAGCAGTCCTATAATCCCAAAGGAAATAGATGCAGTCATTAAAAGTCTCCCAACCAAAAAACAGCCCACAGCCAAATAGGTTTAGTGCAGAGTTCTATCAGACCTTCAAAGAAGACCTAATACCAATTTCCCTTATAAATACTGATTTAAAAATACTCAATAAAACTTTTGCAAAACGAATCCAAGAACACATTAAAACCATCCTTCACCATGATCAAGTAGGCTTCATCACAAAGATGCAGGGATGGTTCAATATATGGAAATCCATCAACATAATCCGCTGTATAAACAAACTCAAAGAAACAAACAAAAACCCCCCACATGATCATTTCATTAGATGCTGAGAAAGTATCTGACAAAATTCAACACCTGTTCATGATAAAAGTCTAGGAAAGATCAGGAATTCAAGGCCCATACCTAAACATAGTAAAAGAAATATACAGCAAACCAGTAACCAACATCAAACTAAATAGAGAGAAACTTGAAGCAATCCTACTAAAATCAAGGACTAGACAAGGCTGCCCACTTTCTCCCTACCTAATCAATATAGTAGTTGAAGTCCTAGACAGAGCAATTCGACAACAAAAGGAGATCAAGGGGATAAAAACTGGAAAGGAAGAAGTCCTTTCCACTATTTGCAGATGATATGATAGTATACTTAAGTGATCCCAAAAATTCCTCCAGAGAACTCTTACAGCTGATAGTCGACTTCAGCAAAGTGGCTGGATATAAAATAAACACAAACAAACTAGTATCCTTCCTGTACTCAAAGGATAAACAGGCTGAGAAAGAAATTAGGGAAATAACACCCTTCACAATAGTCACAAATAATATAAAATACCTGGGTGTGACTCTAACCAAGCAAGTGAAAGATCTGTATGATAAGAACTTCAAGTCACTGAAGAAAGAAATTGAAGATGTCAGAAGATGGAAAGATCTCCCATGCTCATGGATTGACAGGATTAATATAATAAAAAATGGCCATCTTACCAAAAACAATCTACAGACTCAGTGCAATCCCCATCAAAATTGCAACCCAATTCTTCATAGAGTTAGAAAGAACAATTTGCAAATTCATTTGGAATAACAAAAAACCCAGGAGAGCGAAAACTATTCTCAACAATAAAAGAACCTCTGGGGGAATCAACATCCCTGATCTCAAGTTGTATTACAAAGCAGTAGTGATAAAAATTGTGTGATATTGGTACAGAGACAGGCAGGAAGACCAATGGAACAGAACTGAAGACTCAGAAATGAACCCACACACCATGGTCACTTGATCTTTGACAAAGGAGCTAAAACTACCCAATGGAAAAAAGACAGCATTTTCAACAAATGGTGCTAGTTCAACTGGCAGTCAGCATGTAGAAGAATGCAAATCGATCCATTCTTATCTCCTTGTACAAAGCTCAAGTCTAAGAGAATTAAAGACCTCCACATAAAACCAGAGGCACTGAAAGTATTAGAAAAGTGCGTACAGAAGAGCCTCAAATACATGAGCACAGGAGAAAATTTCCTAAACAGAACACCAATGGCTTATGCTCTAAGATTAAGAATAGACAAATGGAACCTCATAAAATTGCAAAGCTTCTATAAGGCAAAGGACACTGTCAATAGGACAAGATGGCAACCAACAGATTGGGAAAAGATTTTTTTTTTTTAACCAGTGCTACATCTGACAGAGGGCTATTATCCAATATATACAAAGAACTCAAGAAGTTAGGCTCCAGAGAACCAAATAACTGTATTAAAAATGGGGTACAGAGCTAAACAAAGAATTTTCAACTGAGGAATACCGAATGGCTAAGAAGCACCTAAAGAAATATGTTCAACATCCTTAGTCATCAGGGAAATGCAAATCAAAACAACCCTGAGATTCCACCTCACGCCAGTCAGAATGGCTAAGGTCAAAGACTTAGGTGACCGCAGATGCTGGCAAGAATGTGGAGAAAGAGGAGGACTCTTTCATTGCTGGTGGGATTGCAAGCTGGTACAACCACTCTGGAAATCAGTTTGATGGTTCCTCAGAAAATTGGACATAGTACTACTACCTGAGGGCCCAGCTATACCACTCCTGGGCATATACCCAAAAGATGCTCTAACATATAAGGACGACACATGCTCCACTATGTTCATAGCAGCCTTATTTATAATAGCCAGAAGCTGGATAGAACTCAGATGCCCTTCAACAGAGGAATGGATATAGAAAATGTTGTACATTTACACAATGGAGGACTACTCAGGTATTAAGAACAATGACTTCATGAAATTCTTAGGCAAAATCCCAGTCACAAAAGACCACACTTACTGTTAAGTGGATATTATCCCAAAGCTCAGAATATCCAAGATACAATTCACAGGCCACACGAAGCTTAAGAAGAAGGAAGACTAAAGTGTGGATGCTTCAATCCTTCTTAGAACGAGGAACAAAATATTCATGAGAGGAAATATGGAGACAAAGTGTGGAGCAGAGAATGAAGGAAAGGCCATCTAGAGACTGCCCCACCTGGGGACCCATCCCACACTCAGACAACAAACCCAGACACTATTGCAGATGCCACAAATGCTTGCTGACAGCAGCCTGATATAGCTGTCTCCTGAGAGGCTCTGCCAGTGCCTGACAAATACAGAGGTGGATGCTTGCAGCCACCATTGGACTGAGCAGGGGGTCCCCAATAGAGGAGTTAGAGAAAGGACTCAAGGAGCTGAAGGGTTTGAAACCCATAGGAAGAACTTTCAGGAACCAAACCACCAAAGAGTACTTGTGGAGGGACTCATGGTTCCAGCTGCATATGTAGCAGAGGATGGCCTTGTGGGACATCAATGGGAGGAGAGGCCCTTGGTCCCGTGAAGGATTGATGCCCCACTGTAGGGGAATGTGAGGGTGGTGAGGTGGGAGTGGGTAGATGGCTGGGTGGGGGAGCACCCTCACAGAAGTAAGGTGGGAATGGGATAGGGGGTTCCTGGAGTGGAAACCAGGAAAGGGGATAACATTTGAAATGTAAATAAATAAAATATCCAATAAAAAAGTGAAATTCAATGAAAAACAAAAACAAAACAGGATGAATATTTCAAGGGAGAGGGAAGAGCAACTCTGTGTCAGTGGGAAGCTCTCATGGGGGGGGGGGGGGGAGATGTGACCTGGTCGCTCAGTGTGGCTTGGAAATGGATGACTGTTTGGAACATGTCTTATATTCTCTCAAAGAAAATACCAGTAACTAAATGAAAACAAATACTTGGTGCAAGCTTGTACTAAAGTGTAATCTAGCTTATTTCTAAGAAAAGGCAGTTGTTGGTAGCTGATTATAAGATCTTTGAAATCAAAGAGCTTTGATTTCTTCCTTAAATGGTTAAACACTTATAATCCCTTTAAAAATAAATTATCATGCAAGTGTCATGCTGTGTTCTGAGTCTGCATTGTGGTCCAAATAAGCATGGGAGTGGAACTCAGGGAAATCTACCAAGAGCCTCCCAGGAGGCAAGATTCCTCTAAACCTTGTCCAGTCAGGCCAGGGACACTCTGCTCCCCTCTATTCTGTTCATCCATTCTGCAGGCCTGCCTGTGTATTCTGTCTACTTGCCAAGCCACAAGCTGGGGGAACAATAAGACCATGTTCTCTACACTGACACCTCAGCCTGAATATGACAGGATGCAGAAATTTAATTAAGTTATTCTTGCGAGAATAACATACACAAACATACACACACTCTCACATGCACCCTCTCTCACATATTAACATACACTATTACACACAAAAACACCCCATACACTCAACTCCCCCACTTATACATTCATATTCATATCCGCCCCCCATTAGAAACAGGAACCCTGGCCTTTTGGAAGCACAATGGTCCTTCTCCATGTTGTCGGCACCAGCTGATAGGGCCACAAAGGAGGTACGTTGTCCTTAACTAAGCCTTCTTCCTTTTTCCGAACTCATTCTCACACTTCTGTAGACGTCCATTTTTCATTTCTGACATTTGACAATGCCCTGTACTAACCTTATCAATGCAGCCTTCTAATATCTGATCTTATTCATCAACATTATAACAGGACAGGATTTGTAAAAAAAAGTCTCTCTGTCTAGCAACAGCCACGTGAGCTGCTTCATAAGCAATATCTTCTTCAGGCTATTCTGGTCATCAGTCAACAGGTGAGGAGATAAGGATGGTCTACCTCAGCAGTCTCTGCTTTACCAAACTGAGAGATGTTTTCCTGAAGTCTTTCTACTCCATCTTTAGTCATCAAACCTTTGCTGAATACTAAGTCTTAGATTCCCCCTTACAGTGCTCTGATTTAGTCCTGGAACACTCAAGGAGCATTGCAAATCAAAATAGCAAATGTAAATTTGCTGAAAAAAAAAAAAAACCTGGTGAGGCAGAGAATCCTGAGTTTCATACCTCCTTTGCTTTAAACAAGCTGAGCTATTGCCTTTGCATGACTTCTGGTCTCTACAGCCTCCATGGTCTTCACTCCACACTCACATTGGTGTCTTTATTTCCCTAAACACTGACTTATAACCTTCTTTAAGAGAAGTTCCAATGTGGCAGGCCCTATCCTCTCTAGGATTCCCTTTTCAGGAGTTTGCACCAAGCAACTCTCTGTGCTCAGTTTTGCAGTGTCTCATCAAACTCTCGCTAAGGCTTCTTATCGCCTCCAGTTAGAGGACCATGCTTCCTAGGGTGAACATGTAGGTTTCATAAAGCATTCTTATCTATGAAAAACATCTGTGCCCAATATTAGGTGATGCTGGTTGATCACTGTGTTTGGAATAGGACGACGCTCACTGCACCCCAATATTGAACAGAAACCAGATTTTATTCATCAGTGAAAAGAATCTCTTTCTTCACCAGATAGTTCTGGAATGTAAAGTCCCCTGACTGAAATCACTTACAAAGCCATGGTCGAAGATGGTACAAGAATTTTAACATTAATACAGTGCTTGGATTTTCAGCATCTGTCACAATGACATATGCAAATAGAAAGCTAATGGGAAGAGAGAGATTATATTGCTTGATACTCTTAAAGCTAGCTATGCCTGACACTAAATGAGCTTCCCTTAAAATTATAATCTATGTAAACTGATACTTTTCTTTTTCCTGACAAGTATTGGTTGACTTTCGTCCCTTAAAATAATAAATTATAACCTATGCCCCCTTTTTTGCATTTACGCCCACATTTATTCAACACAATCCTTTCACTCTACATGAATTACAAACACAACATATCTAAAATCCTCCAAAGTTACAAAACTCAAAACAAATTTTATAGTATTGATTGTACAATAAAAGCAGGGGGAAAAAAAAAAAGAAATCATGATGAGGAAATAAGAAAAAGCTTGGCTCGACTTTCCAAATTGGAAAGAGTCCATCAGGTGGGCAGTATCACAAAGGAAAACGATGACAAAGACACACTGCCTTGAATGTGAATGCACTAGGTACAAAGAAAACTTTACAGTTTTCTGAGGACAATAAGCAAGGAAGCAAGCAACCAGCCAACATAATGCAAAATATTACAAATTTAAAAATTAGGGCTGAGAAAGGCTTTCAAATTCTCAGTAGCAATATTAAAAAGGCCAATATAACTCTTTTCAAAATTATGCAAAACAAAACAAAGCAAAAAACAAATTCTAACCTACAAAGTTGTATCTAAGTACTAAAAAGTATCAGAGAAGATTAAAGACAATTCAAGGAGCTACTGGAAAATATCCCTTACCATGTTCCAAGAGAAAGTAAACAAAAAGAACAGAGTCTAGGACATAAGGCCTCCAAAATCAGTGCCGCATGAAGATAATCCCCAGACAGTCTCCAGGATAACTGCTGGGCATCAAGCCATGAAGGTCATCAGTCCAGAGTACCAGCTATGTGTGAACTGGATTAAGGGCAAACTTAGAAAGGGTGAAAAAGAACTGATTTATGTTCATACTGTCTATTAACCTACCAGAACTGGGCAGCTATGCTCACCAATATACCAACAACACAACACTTTGGGTCATACCTGAATGAAGAAGGCATGTATGGGCATCCAAGTCTTGTAGGGTATAGAAAGGTGGAAATGACTGTGCAATGTATTTTGTATCTGTTAGAGATAAAGAGTTTGGAAATACCAAAAAGAACAGCAGCAGGATTTACAAGTGGTTGCTTTTCAGGATAGGAAAAAGATTTTCTTTCCAAGTAGTCATACTCAACTTTTATTGAAAAGACTTTTTGCATACAATGTGTTCTGATCACACTTTGCTCTCCTGCAACTCCTTTCAGATCATACCCATCTCCCAACCAAGCCATCTCCATTTCCTTTCTGTCCTAAATTATTTGTTTATAAATTCATGTAGGTATTGAGGCAGGGTCTCAAGTATTTCAGCCAGCCATCTCATTTACTATGCAGTCAAGTATAACCTTACATTCGTGGTTATCTGGGAGTACCTGCAGCTCTCTAAAGTGATTACAGGTGAGCTTCCTCAGTTGTAGGTGAAGCTAAGGTTTAAGTCAGGGCTTTGTATATGCTAGGTAAGCATTCTACAAAACTGAGCTATACTCCTAGTTCCCCATATTCAACTTGTTTCTTTATGTTATTAAAAAAAAAGTCAAGCAACCAAGTCTCCTACACATCCTGTATCCCCTTTTAGAAGCATTTTTTTGGGGGCGGGTCCAGTTCTGTGTTTTGTTGCATAAGTACTTGGGAAGATTTATTAGCATTTAAAAAGACAGAAATATCTTAGCTATCTAACTCGAGGTCACTAAATTTATAAAGAAAAATGAAGTTTATTAGGTGAATCTATAAGAACTTGTTAAGGGACCCTTTTTAAAACTTATATAAGGCACAGGACACTTTAAAAAAAAAAAAAAAACACCGGGGCCTACCAAACACAGAAGTGGATGATCACAGTCAGCTATTGGATGGGTCACATGGCCCCCAATGGAGGAGCTAGAGAAATTACCCAAGGAGCTAAAGGGAACTGCAACCCTATAGGTGGAACAACACTATGAACTAACCAGTACTCGGGAGCTCTTGTCTTTAGCTGCATATGTATCAAAAGATGGCCTAGTCGGCCATCACTGCAAAGAGAGGCCCATTGGACTTGCAAACTTTATATGCCCCAGTACAGGGGAACGCCAGGGCCAAAAAGGGGGAGTGGGTGGGTAGGGGATTGGGGGGGTGGGTATGGGGGACCTTTGGGATAGCATTGAAAATGTAAACGAGGAAAATACCTAATAAAAAAAAGAAAAAAAAACTATGTGTGCTTGTTGTAAACACTTTATGATGACCTGAAGTTGTAGCTATGCATATAGATGGGGGTACAAAAGCAAATTATTGTCAGTCGAACTTACTTTCTTCATTCAGTTACTTGTCTTTTTATACTGAGAGTTACTATCGAACAATGTCTATTAATTCCTGTTATTGTTGTTTTTAAACTTCTTTTGATGAACTATTCTGGAATTGTGCTCTATTAGGAGTGTTTAATCTTCAGAACGATGTATTCCTTCTAGTATCTTCTGTAGAGTTGGCTTAGTGGACATAAATTCCTTTAAGTATGTTTTTTTATCATGGCAAGTTTTTCTTTCTCCTTTGATTATGACTGATAGTCATACTGGATATCATAGTCTAGGGTGGCCCTGTGGTCTTTCAGGACTTATAGTCCATCAGCCCAGGCTCTTCTGACTTATGAAGTCTTCATTGAAAAGCCCCAGGTATTATTATGATGGGCTTGCCTTTATATAGTACTTCATCTCTCTCTTTTGTAGATCTCAAATATCTTTTCTTTGTCCTATTTGATTTTGTGGGGAGTTTCTTCTCTGGTCCTATTTTGGTGTTTTGTATGCCTCTTGTAGCTCAACATATCTCTCTTTCCTTAGATTTGGAAATTTTTCTCTTATGATTTTGTTGAAAATATTTTCTATGCCTTCTATACCTATGGTTCATAGGTTTGGTATTTTCTTACTGTCCCAGAATTCCTGCATGTTCTATTGTGTGTTTTTCTTTTCTTTGGCTGAGTGACCCAATTCCTTTACAATGTCCTCAAGATCTGATATTCTCGATTCCACTTGATGTGATGATCTATTGGTGATAGCTTCCTCAGAGCTTTCTGTCTGACTTTCTGAGCTTTCTTTCCATTTTGAATTTTGTTTGGCTTTTCTTTATTCTCTTTATTAAATTCCAACTTCATAACTTGAATAGTTTTCATTACTTCATTCAACTGTGTTTTTGCACTTTCCATTTAGGCATTTATTTATATCCTCTTTGAAGTCCTTGAACATATTTATAGTTGCTATTTTGAAAGCACTGTCTTGTGCATCAGCTAAGTTGCTTTCCCCAGGGAACATTATAGTAGAGGTGCTAATTTCTAGAGAAGACATATTTTTTGGTTATTCATGTTGTTTGTATTTTTCCTTTTTATTTATTCTTCTCTCATATATTAAAACCCAACTCAGTCTCCTCCCCCTACATCCCCTATCCCCCTTCACCTCCCCTTGCTGTTTGCATTTTTTGGGGTGGGAACTAGACACCTAGAGTTTTGGTACTGGTAGTGTTGTTTCTGCTATGGATATCTGGTCTCATCCTGATTATTTGTCTCTGTTATTGTTCCAACTTGTAAGGTTGTGGATCAGCTGAATGGTGATCAAGGTTTAGTTGTGGTCACTTTGTGTAGTCTCAAACCGACTACTGGTAGATAAAACTTCTGAGCTCGAGAACAGATTTTTCTTTATGCTTAGAAGATTCCCCAGTTATACATGTGGTCTTTAGGTGGCAGGGGCTAAGGTCATGGTGATTGGGGCTAGTTGCAGTGCTCTGTGGGAGTAGGGTGCATGATGCCATACTATCTTTAGGTGGAGGTGGATGGGGTGGAGGCCTGGCTGGGGGTCCCTAAAGCATCTTGGTAGGTTGGGTGGTAGCCTGGCTCTGAGGGTAGGCTAAGAGTCCCTACCTGAGAATGAGGTTGCAGGACTCTATGTGGTCCTAGAGCATTATAGTGGGTTAAGTGGCTAGAAGGCAGGCAGGAGGACTGGTTCTGGGGAGAAGGGCTCCCTACCCAGGGTTGAAGTTCAAGAAGTCCATGCAGTCCTGGAGCAGCAAGGTGAGTGGCTAGAAGGTCGGTCTCAGGTGGTCCCTACCTGGGGTTCAGCACTTGCATTCTTAAAACAGTCACCAATTTCATCTTGTTTTGAGGCCACACTGCCTTCCCCAAATAGTCAAAAGATGTTCTTCTGGCAGCCTAGCTTTCTAGAACAGGGTACTATATCAAGGAATATAAGAATTATTAGAACTCTCAGATCCCATTAGTTTTATATATACTAGGCAAGTGCTCTATCACTAAGCTACATCACAGGATTAAAATTAAAACCAGAATTGAAGAGTAAAGCAATTATACTAGAATATATTTATCATATATTTAAAAATCTTAACTGTAGTGTAGTAATGTATGTTTTCATTAAGGTACTGCACATGAAATGTAGCACTGTGGCAACTGAGATTTCAAAGCAATGATGAATACACATGGTATTTTAGTTATCTGCAACAACTATAATGTGACCTAAAAATGCCCTGATTCTATTGGTGACTAAGTCACAGATAGTGCTAGTTCCAAGGTATTTTGAGGCCCCCGTTTATATTTGAAGAATGCTAAATATCAATGAGAAGATCAGTGAAAAAGCAGACACATTTCATTCTCTCTTAGCTCTAGAATTGCATTTCTCTAAGTGTGGGGATAGGATGGACCTTGGGAAGACCCTGAGTCTCATGCAGGGGTTTTCAAGATCAAAATATTTTCAAAAGTATTCCAAGGCATTATTGGCTTTTTGGCCCTCATTCTCTCATGGGTCTACAGTGAAATTTCCAAAGGCTCCCATGATGTGTGCTGCTGTCACAGACTGAATGCAAAAGCAGAGATAAAACATTAGCTGCTTTCTGTTAAGCCAGAAGGTTAAATGGGCTTTCAAAAATCTAAACTGACATTTATCTTCTACTCCTTTGTTTTGCAAACCATATATATCCATTTAAACATGTAATAAGCTTACTATGTTAAAGTAAATTTAATAAGTAAAATTCTCTTCCATACAGACATAACACAGCTGATGTTCTGTATTAATTATGCAAAGACTATTTTCCTTGTGGCCACAAACTTGTCGCTGCATTTACTGTTACTAGTTCTATTTGAATTGGCAAAATACTATCTAGGCTTTCCTTAGCATCAACATAGTGGCCTCCAAACCCTCTGCACCACTCACTCTGTTTATCCTCCCCACTAGCCCAAAATAGGGCCTTGTCAACCTGCTGACACTTTAGATTGCTGTATATGTATTTATGTTTGGGTTTTTGTTAAACCCAGGGCCATACTCTAGAGCTCAGGGCTGGCCTGGAAATCATTCATTATGTAGTCCATGCTGTTCTCAAACTCATGACATTCTTCTTGCTTCGTCTCCCAAGCTGCTTTGGAATTACAGTTGTGAGCTAGCTCAGTGATTCCTTACTATGTGCCCAAAATGAACTTTGACAAGGAACTATGAACCACGTCAAGACTTTACTAAACTTTCCCTTGGAGACAAAAATCATTCTGGTGGAGAACCAATGCCCCTACCCCCCCATCCACATATAACCATCTCTCTGTTGCAGAAGCTTATTACCTTCATGTATGCCCAATAAATATCAGGGCTCTTTAGGGGGAATTTTTTTTCTGTTACAAAAATGATAGTTACTACTTTTCACAAATGATATACCTATTCTTGAAGGGTAGTATTAATGAGAAAAAAGAAAATCTGAATAGAGATGCAAAGTAAGAAACTCACATAAACTGGGCCCAGGAATACCCATTCAAACTCTTACTTCATGATCTCTCGCTTGCTCTTTTTAAAAATGGGCACTGTCAGGAGAGGGAATACTAATAAAAGACGATGAACATGGTAGCTTTCTTTTGGTCAATGATAGATGGTTACTCTAGAAAGATGGCAACCTCCCAGGGAAGACTCCTGACTATGTGAGGTCATGAAGAAAGCAAGTGTGAGAAACAAGAGGGGAAAATTACTTGCATTGCATGGACAACGCTGGATAGGGAGCAGGTTACTACAGGCTCTATCCTTGATATCCCAAGGAAGGAGAGAGAATCGACTAGAGAGGTACCATGACAAAGGTCAAGAAAGAACTCTGAAGTGGTTAAGAGCTGGTCTTGCCGAGGACCAGGGTTAAGTTTGTAGTATCCATATAGCATCACACAACCATTAGTAACTCCAGTTCTAGGGGCACTGATAACAAGGTCCTGATAAACCTTTCTCTTCAGGCTTCTGATGGGCACCAGGTATACACATACACATACATGCAGAGGCACACACATATACAGATTAAAATTTTTATGTTAAATATCACGATTTTATTATAACATCCACATGTATCAAATTGTCACAAAGTCTCCCATAAATGTGTACAGTTATTATCTGTTAACTAAAATTAATTTTAAAGAAATAAAGTATAAATAAAAACAAAATAGTGACAAAGTAAATATGTATTTTGTCCTTTTTAAAATTAGGTATTTTCTTCATTTACATTTCAATAGCAGATTAATTTTTTAAAAATTACTCAGAATACCAAAATGAGTTGCTTTTCTATAGAAACAGCTCAAAGCTGGTGGGGTAAGCCAGTTAGAAAATTTAGAGGAAGTCTCTTCGTAGTATCGCATGTTTTTACCAGATATACCAATAGACATTACCTACTTGCTCTTTGGTGGAAATAGAAGCTTCTTTGTTTACTAAGGTTCCTTCTCTACCACTGAGCATGAAAGAATGACAAGGAAAACAGAAGAACTAGATAGCATGTCAACTACATCAGCTAATTATCATCAAGCCAGCTAACTGTTAGTGAAAACATTAGGACTGGTCTCACAAGCCTGCTGGCTTCTATAGATTCCTTGGCCTCTCAGAAAGAGTTTTTTACAAAATTTTCACTTTGTCAGAACCAATCAGAAAGGTTTATCAGGACCTTGGTTATATTAGTGCAAGCTATAAACTTGTGGCAGTCATTTCTGACAACTGGGCTCCTTCCCTGTCCATACAGTGAGCCCTTGCCAATCAGTACAAGGTGCTGCTGCTGGCCTTCTCCAGGTATTCAGAATTTGTTCAGACAAGTACGCAGATCCTTTTTCTAGTTCACGTTACTAGTGCTGGAAACTACAGAATAAGCACATTTGGAGCATGACAAGCAAAGAAAATCCATCTCCCACAAAAGAGAAAGGAAATAGAATGATGTACTGGGAGAAAATGACGTGGGAGACAGGAACAAACCAGGTGGTTGTCTAGGCCCTGGGTTCTGAGAGTCCCTGAACTCTTCTTTTTGGTCATAATGGCTGCTCTTTTTTTACTTCTCTTTTATAAAAATAATGCCTTACTACATAGCCCAGGCAATCTTCCTACCTCAGCTTTCTGAGTGCCAGGGCTACAAGGTTTTGTTTTGCTTTTTAAATTTAAACAACTGATTGTGTCTCATTCAATTCCAATTTCACTATCTCACTGGAGCCTTTTGTAATTCTGATGAACAAGTAAGAGATGGGCTTCTCTGCTTCATTTCCTGAGCCATGTACATGGCAGTCTATGTTGTGTGTGTGGTGTGAAAGGTACCAATGGCCACATGCTCCACTATGTTCATAGCAGCCCTATTTATAATAGCCAGAAGCTGGAAAGAACCCAGATGCCCCTCAACAGAGGAATGGATACAGAAAATGTGGTACATTTACACAATGGAGTACTACTCAGCTATTAAAAACAATGAATTTATGAAATTCCTAGGCAAATGGATGGACCTGGAGGGCATCATCCTGAGTGAGGTAACATAATCACAAAGGAACTGACACAATATGTACTCACTGATAAGTGGATATTAGCCCAAAACTTAGGATACCCAAGATATAAGATACAATTTGCTAAATGCATGAAACTCAAGAAGAATGAAGACCAAAGTGTGGACACTTTGCCCCTTCCTAGAAATGGGAACAAAACACCCATGGAAGGAGTTACAGAGACAAAATTTGGAGCTGAGACGAAGGGATGGACCATCTAGAGACTGCCATATCCAGGGATCCACCCCATAATCAGCTTCCAAACGCTGACACCATTGCATACACTAGCAAGATTTTATTGAAAGGACCCAGATGTAGCTGTCTCTTGTGAGACTATGCCGGGGCATAGCAAACACAGAAGTGGATGCTCACAGTCAGCTATTGGATGGAACACAGGGCTCCCAATGGAGGAGCTAGAGAAAGTACCCAAGGAGCTAAAGGGATCTGCAACCCTATAGGTGGAACAACATTATGAACTAACCAGTACCCCGGAGCTCTTGATTCTAGCTGCATATATATCAAAAGATGGCCTAGTCGGCCATCATTGGGAAGAGAGGCCCATTGGACTTGCAAACTTTATATGCCTCAGTACAGGGGAATGCCAGGGCCAAAAAAAAATGGGAATGGGTGGGTAGGGAAGTGGGGTGGGAGGGTATGGGGGACTTTTGAGATAGCATTGGAAATGTAATTGAGGAAAATATGTATAGGATTCAGAACAGTTCCTCCTAAGTGTGGGCCAGTCCACAACAGAAAGGGATCAAGACTGAGTGGACTCCACACGGTTATCCCTTTCAAGTGGAACTTCTATGATGTGGGTCTTCTGGAAAAATAGCAAATACTCTTAATCACTGAAGCATATTCCCAGGCCCTCTTGTATTTCTACTCTGAGCCACAGACAATGGTTTCATAGACAGACTTTTATGAGCTGGTTTACTTCAGTTCAGAGGGACACTGAAGTTTTTGTTCAGGTAAGTGTCAATGAAATCAAATTAGTTTGTAATTAAGTTAATCTGCTGAAAATGGATGGGTAAAGGACTTCTAAAATAATGGGCTGAAAATAATATGCAAATATTAAAAATCCCTGGTTCTTATGCATACCCACATCTACTTAAGAATGTGTCGTTTGTATATGCCTACTAGGTGCATTAAAATACTAAAAATATACTAATGTACTTTTTTTTATTAGATATTTTCTTTATATACATTTCAAATGTTATCCCGAAAGTTCCCTATACCCTTCTCCCACCCTGCTCCCCTACCCACCCACTCCCACTTCCTGGCCCTGGCATTCCCCTGTACTGGGGCATATAAAGTTTGCAATACCAAGGGGCCTTTCTTCCCAATGATGGCCGATTAGGCCATCTTCTGCTACAGATGCAGCTAGAGACACAAGCTCTGGGGAGTACTGCTTAGTTCATATTGTTGTTCCACCTGTTGGGTTGTAGACCCCTTCAGCTCCTTGGGTGCTTTCTCTAGCTTCTCCATTGGGGGCCCTGTGGTCCATCTTATAGATGACTGTAAGCATCCACTTCTGTATTTGCCAGGCACTGGCATAGCCTCATACGAGACAGTTATAACAGGGTCCCTTCAGCAAAATCTTTCTGGCATATGCAATAGTGTTTGGGTTTGGTGGCTGATTATGGGATGGATCCCCAGGTGGGGTAGTCCATACTTTCCTCTTAGCCCCAAACTTTGTCTGTGATAAACACTATGACAAAAAGCAACTTGGGGGGAACTGAAGTAGTAACTAGAGTGGAATGTTGCTTACTGGCTTTTCTTTTACAAAGCTCTGGGGTCACCTATCTAGGGATGGCTCTGCCCACATTAATCAATAATTAAAAATTCTCACAGACATGACTACAAGCCATTCTGATCTGGGAATTCCTCTGATATTTCTTCCCATGTGACACTGGGTCACATCACACCACACCACACCACATCACACCAACAATAAAAATGAATCAGCCAAGATACTCTTCATGGGCTAGAGAGATGGCTCAGCAGTTAAGATCACTGACTGTTCTTTCAGAGGTCCTGAGTTCAATTCCCAGCAACCACATGGTAGCTCACAACCATCTGTAATGGGATCCGATACCTTCTTCTGGTGTGTCTGATGACAGCTACAGTGTACTCACATATAGTAAATAAATAAATACTTAAAAATACTCTTTATGTTCTATTTTCTGGATGTAATTACTCACCCTTTTGCCTTTCACTGTATCTTGACATAACCTGAGGCCTCCACTAGAAGCCAGATGGATGCTGATTATGGCCTTAGACTTCCCACTATCCTTTATCTATTACTCAGTCTTAGCCATTTAACAGAAAATGTTTTAAGAAAGTTAAGTTAAGCCAAGTGCAGTGGTGGTGGTACACATCTTTAATCTCAGCACTCAAATCAAGCCACCCAACAAAAAAGTCACTCATAATGGAATAAACGATTACTGTCAATTTTTAAAAAATGTTATTTTATTCATTGTTTTCTTTCCTCCAGTTTTTTTTTTTTTTGACTCACTGTGTACTCATGGCTGGCCTGTAAAACACACACACACACACACACACACATATATATATATATATCTCCATTTCTTCACTGGCATTGAAGCTCACTTCTTTGGGATTCTAGCATATACCAAGGACCAGCTAAGACATATAGCCTTGTGGACTGAGCAACTACTGAATTCTTTCTTTCACAGACTTTCTAATCACAGCCAGAGAAGACAAAGCTAGAAACTGGACAACTATGTGAGCAGGTCCAATGGGATGCCTGTGAATAAGGGTAATTTGTAGTAAAAGGGTTCTATCTAACTCATCCCAAGTATAGCCAGTAGTGTCCAAGTCAATAATATATTTCCTGTGGAGAGCTGTTAGTATCAACTCTTTATGGTGTGACTTGAATCCTTATGAATATATCTATGCAGTCATAGAAAAGTAAATTTGAGCATGACATAAACAGTAAATCACTACAGCCACTTAATGGTCAGCGTACAAATTGTTACTCAGGTACAATAAGGCTACACTATGAGGATATGACAATCCAAGGAGGAGTGTAAGAGAGAGCTGGGAGTGGAGGATGTCCATTAGTTTGTTCTATGCTTCCCTAATCTATCATAAACACACATTGACAAAGCATTTGTACCTAAAACAGTTTAAAATGTCTGATTTTTAAATGGCAATAAACATGTCTCATTCTGTGAAGGTTCTTCGGGAGCCAGAGCGTATCACTCATTGTTGCCTCAGATTCACTCCATTAGAGCTGTTCTCATTGAAAACAAAACTAAAAAAGGTCACTCCATTAACCATGACATTTAGAGTACAAGAAAAGGAGCCACCTTCCTTATTTTCTGGAATACAAAAATTCAACACCAAAATGTTATTAAATCGAGTTAGCATTATCAGTAAAAAATATGCTCCATTTCCTATTATTTATGAAGCCCTATCCTTTTCTTTCTTACCAATTACATTCCCTATCATTTCCAAAATATACAAACTGTTTTCAATCAACAGATTTCTTTATTACAGTGTGCAGCATGCTTGTTACTGCCTCTTTTCTATATTGAATCCTTGATTGGACAAGCATTTTGAATTTAACGTGGACTATGATTGCACACATCAAACAAATTAAGGCTGTCAGTCTCTTTTTGGAGACCATCCTTTATACATACTACTACTGAAGAGCACCCTAAGTGTAGTTGTAGGAAAAATGGGACAGGAATGAAGATATAGCAGCCATCGACTTGCCATGTTGTCTAGCTGCATGTTTATGAGTAACATGCACTCAGGTTACTACTGTCCTTTTAAAGTGCAGTTTAGAACTCTGATGTTAAAACCTTGCATGTGGGCCCGAAGAGATGGCTCAGTGGTTAAGAGCACTGACTGTTCTTCCAGGGGACCTGGGTTCAATTCCCAGCAACCACATGTCAGTATCTGTAACTCCAGTTCCAGGGCATCTGATACCTCACACCAATGCAAATAAAACTAAATTATTAAAACTTTATATGTAGCGTTTTATAGCATTATTTTTTTTTTCATACTTAAAGAAGACATGATATAACCAAAGGCACCAAAATAGACAGATTAGAAAACAGGGTCAGAAGCTCAGCCCGGAATTCTTTAATAACTTGTTTTGGGACAAGTGACATAATGTTGGTGGCACTGGCATTTTTCTTAACCCTCCTCCTGCCTATGAAATGAGAGTGACATGCACAGAATTTGAAGAGATTTTTTTACCGAGTGGTAGTGGAAATAATCCATACTTTATTACCAGTCTTGGCTAGCATGCATGGTTTAAAATTCAATCAACGGAATCAAAGTGCTTTTAAGGGCTAGAGAGATGGCTCAGCAGTTAGGAAGACATTCTATTCTTGTGGAGGACCTGAGCTATATTCCTAGCACTCATCTTGAGTGGTTCATAACTGCCTGTAACTCCAGAGAATCTGAAGTCTATAGGCACCAGAACTAACACACACACACACACACACACACACACAAACACACATACCAGAGAGAGAGAGAGAGACAGAGAGACAGAGATTAAGAACAATAAAAATCAATCTTTAAAAAGTTTAAATCTCTGTATCTCCTCCCATGGGTATTTTGTTCCCCCTTCTAAGAAAGCCCGAAGTATCCATACTTTGGTCTTCCTTCTTGAGCTTCTTCTGATCTCTTCCAAACTGAATTTCCCCATGTACTGCTTAGGCTAATGATTCTCAACCAGGCAATCTGAACACATTATTTGGGTGTCAGAACTGGAGAAGAGGTGTTACTGAACATCCTATATTACACAGAAAAGTCTCTCTCATGGCAACCAATTATCTAGTTTAAAATGTCACCAGTTCCAGGGTTGAGTAAACCTGTACTATTTGCACTTCCAGCCACTTCTGTCTTACCAGGACTCCATTGATAGCCTCTAAATGCTCTCCTGCTTCTCCTCTTGTTATCCTAGAGTGCAACAGTGACCTTTAAAAACAGATCATGCCAGGTGCCTTTTTTGTTTACAATCTGTACTGGCTAGTTTGGTGTCAACTTGACACAGCTGGAGTTATCACAGAGTAAGGAGCTTCAGTTGAGGAAATGCCTCCATGAGATCCAACTCTAAGGCATTTTCTCAATTAGTGATCAAGGGAGAATGGCCCCTTGTGGGTGGGACCATCTCTGGGCTGGTAGTCTTGGTTCTATAAGAGAGCAGGCTGAGCAAGCCAGGGGAAGCAAGCCAGTAAAAAACATCCCTCCATGGCTTCTGCATCAGCTCCTGCTTCATGACCTGCTTGAGTTCCAGTCCTGGCTTCCTTGGTGATGAACAGCAATGTGGAAGTGTAAGCTGAATAAACCCTTTCCTCCCCAACTTGCTTCTTGGTCATGATGTTTGTGCAGGAATAGAAACCCTGACTAAGACACAATCATCAATAGGTCAGTCTGTGTCTCAGCTGCTTGACTCTCATTGCCAATAGATAACACTTCTCTTGAATTTGACACGTGTCCTTTCTATAAGCATGTTATATTTCTACATTTCACCTAAGCATAGAAATTAAATATTATACTACTGCTGCATATGAAATTTATACAGGGGGCTGGAGAATGGCTCAATGGTTAAGAGCACTGGCTACTCTTTTTCAAGACCAGGATTCAATTTCCAGAACCTGTATGGAGGCTTTCAACAGTCTGTAACTGCAGTTAAAAGGGATAGGATGGCCTCTTCTGTCCTCCACAGACATTAGGTATGAGTGCACAGACACATACATTAGCAAAACACTCATACATGCAAAAAATATTAAAAGTTTAAAAATTATGTGAATTACCTGACCTATAAGGTATAGATTTTTAAATCTATAAATGGTTTACATAGAGGACTATAATAAGTAATAAAATACACACTTTTATATATCTCCTATGACTTAGTACTCAACAGTATGCCTGGCTTGGTAACTGAGGGTGTGCCTGTAGGGTATTTACTGGAAGTGAAATTGCTCAGTCCTAAGTTTGAACAACTTTACTAAATTCTTCCACACTTCTTAAACCAAACTGTTTACTTCCTTGAGGAAACTGGAGATAAACTGTCATTTCACCCATTTTCCTTCAGTGTTTATCAAACAAAACAAATTCTTTAATATCAATAGGGTATTTACTGGAAGTGAAATTGCTCAGTCCTAAGTTTGAACAACTTTACTAAATTCTTCCACACTTCTTAAACCAAACTGTTTACTTCCTTGAGGAAACTGGAGATAAACTGTCATTTCACCCATTTTCCTTCAGTGTTTATCAAACAAAACAAATTCTTTAATATCAATGTAAACATCAAATATTTTCACAGGATAATACACAGGTAGGGTGGAGGGTGGGGGTATTCATGTTGAGATGGGGTGTGGTGGGGAGGAGGTGTGGGATGTGGAACAGTTGGAGGGTGTACCAGGAGGGGAATAAAATCTTGAGTGTAAAATAAAAAGAAATAATAAATAATAAAATACATCTTTTCTCTATACTACTAAATATCTATTACTTTCCTAGAAATTACTGGCTTACAGTTCATTAAAAACCTAAATGTAATTTCCAATCAAGAGAAGAAAGGTTAGGGAGGATATGCTTATTTTATTTTCCCCATTCAGGAATATCACTGTCAATTTTTTATTAGATATTTTCTTCATTTACATTTCAAATACTATCCTACTTCTTGGCCCTGGTGTTCTCCTGTATTGGGGCATACAAAGTTTGCAAGACCAAGGGGCCTCTTTTACCAATGTTGGCCGACTAGGCCATCTTCTGCTACATATGCAGCTAGAGACATGAGCTCTGGGCATACTGGTTAGTTCATACTGTTCTTCCACCTATATAGGGTTGCAGACCCCTTCAGCTCCTTGGGTACCTTCTCTAGCTCCTCCATTGGGGGCCCTGTGATCCATCCAATAGCTGACTGTGAGCATCCACTTCTGTGTTTGCCAGGCACTGGCAATAGCCTCACCAGAGACAGCTATATCAGGGTCCTTTCAGCAAAATCTTGCTGGCATATACACTAGTGTCTGGATTTGGTGGCTGATTATGGGATGGATACCCAGGTGGGGCAGTCTCTGGATAGTCCATCCTTTTGTCTCAGCTCCAAACTTTGTGTCTGTAACTCCTTCCATGGGTATTTTGTTCCCTACTCTAAGGAGGAATGAAGTATCCACACTTTGGTCTTCCTTCTTCTTTGATTTTCTTGTGTTTTGCAAATTGTATCTTAGGTATTCTAGGTTTCTGGGCTAATATCCACTTATCAGTGAGTGCATATCAAGTGAGTTCTTTTGTGATTGGGTTACCTCACTCAGGATCCTCCAGCTCCGTCCATTTGCCTAGGAATTTCATGAATTCCCACTTCTTAAAAATGCTTTTAGATGCTTCTGGTTTCTGGGAAGCAAATTGGTGTTCACATCCAGCAAAAACATCTATTTGTCTCTGAACAAACTCTAAACTGCAAGCAATGGCAGAAGGAAACAAACAAGTTTCCACCACCATAGCCAAAACAAAAGGCAACTCAGCAGTAGAACTTTCAAAGCAACTCAAAGTCCTTGAAAGTCTATCATCTCCTTCCCACTGAGCAGAACATTAACCCCCATTTGCAACTAACTTTTGGACAACATGGGCTAAGACAACGTGTGTTCCTGAGCCACAGACAGGGTTAAAAAACATTACATACCATAAAAAGTGCAGCACAGAAATAAGTATTGTGATACATTTGCAATTCTAGCACTTGGGAAACAGAAGGGTTCAAGGCCAGCCTTACATAGTAACATCTAGAGTAGCCTATGCTATTTTTGACAATGTCTTAAAAGACTAAGTCAAACTAAGCCAGGCTGAGTCATGAAAAACCTGTAGTGGGATACTTGGTTAGATCCTTTGTCCTCTTTGGGGGACAATGAACTTAGCAGAACTCACTGTTATAGAATAGGAAGGCAAAAAAAAAAAAAAAAAAAAAAAGAAGTGCTCAAGTAGAGGTGAGCGGTGCTGCTAGGAATGCTAGTTAATATGCTTAAAACTTCCACCTGGGCCAGCCTGCCCTCTTAAGAAGAATAGCTCATTTAAGTCCTGTGCTACAAAGGTTTAGTACGAGCATTTTCTCTATTTAAAAATGACAGCTATTTTATGTGGTCTAGTGGCCAACGATGAAAAATAAGACAATGCCATCAAATGGGACAGGCTGAACTTCTTACAGACTTGACTTTTCATGCTTACCGTATTTACTACCAGTACAAATCAGGCTGAGGAACACCTACCACAAATCAGATATAGAACACTAACAAATTATGCATACATTACAGATGACCTTTGGAGTTGCTCAAGGTACAGTCACAATCATGCATTAAAAAAAAACCCGCCTTTCACTGTAATGTGTGAATGTATGAAATTAAATGAGGCTTGCAATGTAATCAGTGTGGCTGGCTGCTTTAATATATTCCATTTCAATTTCAAATCACCACAAGCCAAGAGTGACGAATCTAATTTGATCAGTTGTTCACAAAAACACAGAAAAGCAAATGTGAATTTAGCAACACAGACATATTTTTAAAGGAATTAATATTTTCTACCATCACCAGAAGTCTTTACTGTATTTTTTTAAAATAGTAATTTAAAACAAACCCAAACAAGATTCATTTTTTTCACTAAAATTCTAACTTGCACATTCAAAGTTTAAGAGACATTTAAATAAAAAGTTATTTAATATTTTAAAAAGCTGGTGACATATTTCAAATCTACCAAAAGAAAACTAAAACTAGGACAGGTGACATGACTTCTTTGGTAAAGGAGCTTGTCACCAAGCCTTCAGACCAGAGATCGCTCCTTAGGACCCATGAGGTGGAAGGAGAGAACCAATTCCACAAGTGGTCCTATCATCTCTACATGCATGTTATGCCATGTGTACCCACCAATAAATTAATTCTGTTCTTTGCCTTTAAGTTCCCACATCTGTTTAGCAGAGCAGCAACCAATATGCTCAGGTGGAAATGCTGTTGCAGCATGCCATCAGCTGTGGTGCTCGTCCGCAACTCCCTCATTAATAGATAACTTTTAAGCTTTAGTATTTTCTGCTAGGACTTTGAGTACCACTTGCCTTTTACATGAAAAGCATATGGTGTTTCCAAGAGTTGGACAATAGGTATGCTATTGCTGGTGGTGTGCTTCCAAAATGCTACCACAGTAGAAATGCATACAGTTGGGTCCAGTAGCCAGAGTCATCTTTTATTATAGACATGTGTTCTATCTTTGAGCTGCAGTTAGCCCTCAGAGCAATCATTTGGAAATCTTGTATCAGACAATGCTGATAGCTATAACCCTCAAAGAGCTTCCCATTGCACTGAAGACCGTGTTCTCATGCCTTAAGTCCTTCTTCAGAAATCCAAACCGTCTCTATCTCCAACTCCATCTTCTGTCACTTGTTTCTAGTCATCTATTCCAGATTCCAGCTATCCCTAGATGTGATAAGATGTTCCTACCTCAGGCTTTCTCAGGGTGTAGAATGTCCTGCTTCCAGAATTTCCTATGATCGTCTATTTATCATTCAAGTCTCAGTAAAAACACTGTCATCTTAGAGAATTTCTATTTCCAACAAGTACATCATTTTATTCTTTCTGTAAGGGACAGAGTACTGTCTGAAATTATCTAAAAGAGATACTCTGGCTGTGTTTGGTATATGATAAGCAATCAATGCTTATTCTATACATAAATATTTAAGGATTTCTTTTAAATAGCTGGAAAGTAAGCTACAGAGAAAGATCAAGAGGTTTTAGATTTTGGAAAGTTTTAATTATAGATAAATACAGGTTTAATTTAACAACCTACAAAATACCTTCAGTTGACCCATGTCATGTCACTAAAAGTGAAAAACAGCATCTATTTAGTAGGTTATTGTGATCACTGTCAGTACCATGTGTAAAGAGCTGAGTGGTACAAAGAAGTAATTTAAATTTCATTTTTTATTTATTTGTTATCACTAAATACTGAGAGAACTTAAGGAAAAAAAGGCCCGTTAGTAACAAAACTATGGAATTACTAAATAAATAAACACCATTTGTCAGAGAGATCAGGTGATTATAAACACAAATGGAGAGAAGGGTATGATTACTTAGAGTAATGATATTCGATATTTAATCATTTGCATTCATAAGAATTTAACACATCACATTTCTTTTTTTAGACAAAGAGCCAAATAACGATAACCTATCTAAATCTATAAGGTCTTATAGATTAAGACCACTTAACACCAGAGAGAACCAGATAACCAGAGGCAAGTGCAAGATCATAAACGACAGAACCTAATGCAATTTCGTACCATCAGAACCCAGTTCTCCCATGACAGCAAGCCCTAGCTACCCTAAAATGCATGAAAAGCAAGATAATGACCTAAAATCCCTTCTTATCAAGATGATAGAGGCCTTTAAGGAGGATATAAAGAACTACCTTGAAAAAATACAGGAAAACACAGGCAAACAGGGAGAAGCTCTTCAAGAAGAAACAAATTGCTTAAAGAAAGGAAAATATAATCAAGCAGATAAAGGAATTGAACAAAATGGTCCAAGAATTAAAATGGAAAGAGAAACAATAAAGAAAGGAAGGCAACCCAAGAGATGGACAACTTAGGAAAGAGATCAGGAGCTACAGATATAAGCATCACCATCAGAATTCAAGAGATAAAAGAGAGAACCTCAGGCATAGAAGATACTATAGAAGACATTGATTGACAAGTCGGTCAAAGAAAATCCAAAGTGTAAAAAAGCTCCTAACCCAAAATATCCAGGAAATTCAGGACACAACGGAAAAAAAAATCAAACCTAAGAATAATAGGAATAGAAGAGGGTGAAGAATGGAACTAAAAAAGACAGGAAATATCTTCAACAAAATCATAGAAGAAAACTTCCCTAACCTAAAGAAAGAGATGGCCATAAATGAACAAGCCTACAGAAAACCAGTCTGGACCAGAAAAGGAAATCCTCCCATCACAAAATAATCAAAACACTAAATGCACAGACCAAAGAAAAGATATTAAATGCTGTAAGGGGAAAAAGTGAAGTAACAAATAAAGGCAGACCTATCAGAATTACACCAGACTTCTCTACAGAGACTTTAAAAGCCAGAAGATTCTGGACAGATGTCATCCAGACCTTAAGAGAACACAAAGAGCAGCCCATAAAACTATATCCAGCAATATTCTCAATTACCATAAGCTGGAGAAACCAAGATATTCCATGACAAAAATAAATTTACACAATATATTTCTACTAATCCAGCCCTACCAAGTAAACTGGAATAAAATCCCCAACACAAAGAGAAATAACTACACCCAAGAAAACACAAGAAACTAAACAGATGACAACAAATCCAAAAGAAGAGAATGATAACAAATACTACCTCCAGCAACAAAAATAATAGCAACTAACAATCATCTGTCTTTAATATCTCTCAACATCAGTGGACTCAATTTCCCAATAAAAAGACACAGGCTAAGAGACTGGATACATAAGCAGGATCCATCATTCTGCCACATACAAGAAACACACCTCAATAACAAAGACGATACTACCTCAAAGTAAAGGCTGGAAAAAGCTTTCCAAGTAAATGGTCCAAAGAAACAAGCACAAGTTGCCACTCTAATATCCAATAAATTACACTTTCACCTAAAAGTTATTAAATGAGATGGGGAAGGACACTTAATATTCATTAAAGGAAAAAAATCCACCAAAAGGAAGTCTTTATCTTGAACATCTATGCCCCAAATGCAAGGGTACCCACATTGATAAAAGAAACTTTTCTAGCTGGGCGTGGTGGTGCACGCCTTTGATCCCAGCACTCGACGCGGATTTCTGAGTTCGAGGCCAGCCTGGTCTACAAAGTGAGTTCCAGGACAGCTAGGGCTATACAGAGAAACCCTGTCTTGAAACGCCCCCCCCCCCATAAAAAAAAAAAGAAAAAAAAAGAAACTTTTCTAAAGCTCAAAACACACATTGAAACCCACACAATAGTGAGAGACTTCAACACCCCACTTTCACCAATGGACAGGTCATCAAAACAGAAACTAAAAAGAGACAGAGTAAAACTAATAGTAGGTCTGAAACAAATGGATTTAACAGATACCTGCATAACATTTCATCCTAAAACAAAAGATCATACCTTCTTCTCAGCACCTCATAGTACCTCCTCCAAAACTGATCATATAATCAGACATAAAACATGCTGCGACAGATACAAGAAGATAAAAATGATTCCATGCATCCTATCAAATCACCACAGACCAAGGCTAGATTTTAGTTACAACAAAACCAACAGAAAGTCACATATTCATAGAAACTGAACAACTCTTTGCTCAACCATCAGGGAATAAATAAATAAATAACTTCATAGAAGTCAATGAAAATGAAGACCCATCATACCCAAACTTATGAAACACAATGAAAGCAGTGTTAAGAGGAAAATTCATAGCACTAAGTGTCTTCATAAAGAAATTGGAGCGATCCCAAAAAAGCAACTTAATAGCAAACCTGAAAGCTCTAGAACAGAAAGAAGCAAACACACCTTAAGGGAATACACTGCAGGAAATAGTCAAAATCATGGTTGAAATCAACCAGTTAGAAACAAAGAGAATGACACAAGATTCAACAAAACCAAGAGCTAGTTCTTTGAGAAAATCAACAAGATAAATAAACCCCTAGCCAAACCAACTAAAGGGCACAGAGGCAGTATCCAAATTAACAAAATCAGAAATGAAAAGGGAAACATAACAACATAACATGGAGTAATTTTAAATAAATCATCAGAACATACTACAAAAGCCTATACTCAACAAAACTGGAAAATCTAGATGAAATGGATGATTTTCTAGACACACAGCATGTACAAGTTAAATCAAGATCAGATAAACTATCTAAACAGTCTCATAACCCCTAAGGAAATAGATGAAGTCATTAAAAACCCCCCAAGAAAGAAAGAAAGAAAGAAAGAAAGAAAGAAAGAAAGAAAGAAAGAAAGAAAGAAAGAAAGAAAGAAAGAAAAGCCAAGGGACAGATGATTCTAGTGCAGAATTCTATCAGACCTTCAAAGAAGAGCTAATAATACCAATAACTCCTCAAACTATTCACCAAAATAGAAACAGAAGGAACACTACCCAATTCATTCTATGAAGCCACAATTACTCTCATCTCTAATCCACACAAAGACCCAACAAAGAAAGAGAACTTCATACCAATTTCCCTTATGAATATCGATGCAAAAATATCAATAAAATTCTCGAAAACCGAATCCAAGAACACATCAAAACGATCATCCATCATGATCAAGTAGGCTTTATCCCAGGGATGCAGGGATGGTTCAATATTTGGAAATTAATCAAGGTAATATAATATATAAACAATTTCTAGGAAAAAACCCCACATGATCATCTCATTAGATGCTGAAAAAGTCTTTGACAAAATACAACACCCCTTCATGTTAAAAGACCTGGAGCGATCAGGAATTTAAGGCACATTACCTAAACATAATAAAAGCAATATATAGCAAACCAACAGCCAACATCAAATCAAATGGAGAGAAACTGGAAACAATCCCACTAAAATCCAAGACTAGCCAAGGTTGCACACTCTCTCCCTATCCATTCAATACAGTAATAGAAGTTCTAGCTAAAGCAATTAGACAACAAAAAGATATCAAGGAGACACAAATTGGAAAGAAAGTCAAAGTATCACTATTTGCAGATGATATGATAGCATATATAAGCAGCCCTACCAGAGAAATCCTAAACCTAATAAACAACTTCAGCAAAGTGATGGAATATAAAATTAATTCAAACAATCAGTAGCCCTCCTTTATATAAATGATAAAGAGGCTGAGAAAGAAAATAAGAAAATGATACCCCTTAAAATAGCCACAAATAGAATAAAATACCTTGCTGTAACTCTTACCTAGCAAGTGAAAGATCTGTATGACAAGAACTTTAAATCCCCCTCCCCCCCCCCCCCCCCGCCAAAAGAAATCAAGGAAGACTTCAGAAGATGGAAAGATCTCCCATGCTGTAGACAGGTAGGATTAACATAGTGAAAATGGCCATCTTATCAAAAGCAATCCCCATCATAATTCTAACACAATTCTTCACAGCCATGGAAAGAACAATCAATTCTCAACTTCATATGGAAAAACAAAAAACCCAGGATAGCCAAAACAATTCTCAACAATAAAGGAACTTCCAGAGGGAATCACCATCCCTGACCTCAAGATGGACTACAACTACAAGGCAATAGTGATAAAAGACCACATGGTGTTGATACACAGACAGGTTGATCAGTGGAATAAAATCAAAGACTCAGAAATAAACTCACACACCTATGGACACTTGATCTTTGACAAAAAAGCTAAAAACATACAGTGAAAAAAAGAAAGCATCTTCAAATAAATGGACTTGTTAAACTGGCAGTCTGTATGTAGAAAAATGAAAATAGATCCATATTTGTCACCATGCACAAAGCTCAACTCCAAGCGGATCAAGGACTTCAGCATAAAGTCAGATAAACTGAATCTAATAGAAGAGAAAGTGGAAGTACTACTGGAGGATCCCGCAATACCTCTCCAGGGCATATATCCAGAAGATGTTCCAACTGGTAAGAAGGACACATGCTCCATTATGTTCATAGCAGCCTTATTTATAATAGCCAGAAGCTGGAAAGAACCCAGATGCCCCTCAACAGAGGAATGGATACAGAAAATGTGGTACATTTACACAATGGAGTACTACTCAGCTATTAAAAAGAATGAATTTATGAAATTCCTAGGTAAATGGATGGACCTGGAGGGTATCATCCTGAGTGAGGTAACCCAATCACAAAAGAACTCACATGATATGTACTCACTGATATGTGGATATTAGCCCAGAAACTTAGAATACCCAAGATACAATTTGCAAAAAACACATGAAACTCAAGAAAAATGAAGACCAAAGTGTGGACACTTTGTGCCTTCTTAGAATTGGGAACAAAACACCCATGGAAGGAGTTACAGAGAAAAAGTCTGGAGCTGAGATGAAGGATGGGCCATCTAGAGACTGCCCCATCTGGGGATTCATACCATAATCAGCCACCAAACACAGACACAATTGCATATGCCAGCAAAATTTTGCTGAAAGGACCCTGATATAGCTGTCTCTGGTGAGGCTATGGCAAACACAGAAGTGGATGCTCACAGTCATCTATTGGATGGAACACAGGGCCCCCAATGGAGGAGCTAGAGAAAGTACCCAAGGAGCTAAAGGGGTCTGCAACCCTATAGGTGGAACAACAACATGAACTAACCAGTACCCCCAGAGCTCATATCTTTAGCTGCATATGTATCAGAAGATGGCCTAGTTGGCCATCATTAGGAAGAGATGCCCCTTGATCTTGCAAACTTTATATGCCCCAGTACTGGGGAATGCCAGAGCCAAGAAGTGGGAGTGGGTGGGTAGGGGAGCAGGGTGGGGGGAAGGGTATAGGGGTCTTTTGGGATAGCATTTGAAATGTAAATGAAGAAAATACTTAATAAAAAATTGGAAAAAAAGAAAAAAACAATATAAAAAAGAAGAGGAGGAGGAGGAGGAGGAGGAGGAGGAGGAGGAGGAGGAGGAGGAGGAGGAGGAGGAGGAGGAGGAGGAGAAAGTGGGAAAGAGCCTCAAACTCATTGGTACAGGGGGAAATTTCTTGAACAGAACACCAGTGGCTCAGGCTCTAAAATCAACTGTTGATAAATGGGACCTCATGAAACTGAAAGCTTCTATAAGGCAAAAGACACTGTCAATCAAACAAACCAGCAACCTACAGATTGGGAAAGAAGTCTTCACTAACTCTATATCAAACAAACGACTAATAATATGTAAAAAGAACTCAATCTCCAAAAATCCAATTTCAAATAGGGTACAGAGCTAAACAGAATTTATAACAGAAGAATCTCAAATGGCTGAGAAGCACTTAAAAGAACTGTTGAAAGTCCTTAGTCATCAGAGAAATGCAAATCAAAACAACCCTGAGATTCTACCTTACATCAATCCGAATTGCTAACATCAAAAACTCAAGTGACAGCACATGCTGGTGAGGATGTGAAAAAAGAGGAACATTCCTCCATTGTTCCTGGGATTGCAAACTGGTACCACTCCAGAAATAAATCTGGCGGTTCCTCAGAAAATTGGAAATGGATCTACCCTAAGATCCAGCTATACTGCTCTTGGGCATATGCCCAAAAATGGCCCCCCCATACCACAAGAACATGTGCTCCACCATGTTCATACTAGCCTTACTTGTAATAGCTAGAAGCTAGAAACAGATGTCCCTCAGTCAAAGAATGGATACAGAAAATATGGTTCATTTACACAATGGAATACTATTCAGATATTAAAAATGAGGATATCATGAATTTTGCAGGCAAATGGATGGAACTAGAAATTATCATCCTGAGTAAGGTAACTCAGACCCAAAAGGATATGCACAGTATGTACTCACTAATAAGTGGATATTAGCCAAGAAGCACAGAATACCTAGGATATAATCTACAGACTGTAAGAAGTGTAACAAGCAGAAAGGCCCAAGTGAGGCTTCAACCACACTTTAGAAAGGGGGTGGGTGATAATCACAGGAGGTGGAGGGGCAGGGAGATGGGAATAGGAGAACAGAATCAGATATGGGAGGGGGACAGGAAATAAGCCTAGAGGGTCAAATAAATAAATGGAAATAAATAAGCAGCCTTAGGGAGTCGGGGGACCCTCTGGAGAATACCAGAGACCATGGAGGTGAGACACTCTTGGACTCACCTTAGCTAATCCTCCAGAGTCTTGAGGCCCCAGGGAAGGGGGAGGCTTAGTGGAAGGGGACCACCCTCTCAGAGGCAAGGGGAGGAGGAATGAGATGAGGAACTGTGTGTGTGTGTGTGTGTGTGTGTGTGTGTGTGTGTGTGAAATCAATGACTGGAATGCAAATAAATAAAATAATTTAATTAAAAAGGAAAAGAAAAGTAGCTGGCTTTCATTCTGTTTTTTTTTTCCCTTTAAGACAGGGTCTCTCAGTGTAGTCCTGGAACTTGCTTTGTAGACCAGGCTGGCCTCAAACTCATAGAGCCTGCTTCTACCTCCCAAGTGTTGGGATTAAATGTGTACACCATCATTGCCTGGCACTTCTGCTTTTTTTCATCTGAAAAGGAAGAGGGACTATGGTGACCTTTTTATTGGTTAGTAAATATATTTAGTGACATTACTGTTCTGGAATAATGTAAATCTCAAAACAAGCCAAACACTTGAACTGGCAAGTTCTGATTGCATCATGAGATTCACTAAGTAACCAGCTTCTTTGTATTATTAATTCTGCAGCTAAATAGGTTTGGGGGATCTAAAAGTCTTAATTGAGAGATACAGAAGGATGTATTAGCAAGAAAAGGTTGTGGGAATAAAAGTACTAACTGAAAGAAAAGAAAGGAGAAACAAGAGGGAGGCAGATCTCTGTGAATTTGAGGCCAGACTGGTCTACAATCAAGTTCCAGGACAGCCAGGGTTATTTCCCAGAGAAACCCTATTTTAGGAAACCTAACCAAAACAAACCAAGCCAAGCCAAGCCATACCATACCAAACAAAGACCAAACAAACAAACCCAAACAAAGGAAAAACAGCACCAGCAAAGCAAGCCATTTATAGAAGCTGGTTTACTCCGTAATATTAGAATAGGTCGTGTAAACTTTTCAGGTTTTATTGGGTAAAAGGGGTTTGATAGCAGTAATTTCATGCGGATCAAATCAGTGTTATCTACCAAAACACATAGGATATCATCAAGAATTCCAAATTCATAATTAAGTTCATATGAAAGTGTGAAATATGAATTGATCCATATTTTAGAATTTTACACAGCAGTGTCTGAAATGCCATTAAATGTCAGACTTCACTGTTCCTCTGTTTGTATTGACTCCCACATTTATTTTGAAGGCAGTAAATTTCAGAAGACATGTTCAATTTCCAGGATATGACTGGAGTTTTAAGGCGGGAGTTTAGAAGTACTTAAATAGTTCAAATCTGAATAAAGGTAAAATTCAAGATGGCATCATATTGAAAAAAAAAGACATGAAACTACTCCCCAAGAACTAGTATTTTAGAATATACAGGATGTACTGTTATGTAACATGTGCAAGGCTCTAGTTTGGTCCCAAGCAGAGAGGCAGGAAATGAGCGAGAGCAGTTATGCAGACATATGCATACATATTTAAAAACCATAAGATGTAGATATTAAGGCACATAAATAAACCTGTCATTGCAGTGACAATGTACCAGTGAAATGGGGTGGGGAGATGAAGAGGGAAAAAATTCAGTAAACACCCCAGTATTTAAAAACAAATGGTGCGTTTGGATAGCTAATGTGATAATTTGAATTTCAGCATGTGGTATTCTAAAAAGGAATGCTGCAGAGCTACCTGTGTACTAGAAGGTGATTGGTTAAGCTTGTTCTGCCTGCCAGTTATGATAATAAAATATCCTGGCCTGTATTTATGGAAGACATGGAAATGTTTAAAAGAAAGTGATCTGAGTTAGAGTTTCAGCCCATCCCGTCAGTTGATTCTTATCAGGAATGAGGCTCCTTATAGAAGACAGTGAACGTCTAGTAGGAAATGGGTGCTGGACTGGTTTTGGTGAAGGTGGAGGATTTAATTAACCACAGGGTCAACTAGCAGCAGCCATCATATCTAAATGCTGTCCTTCTTATAGACTGATCAAATGTAGGCAAAACCCACTGACAAACCATCTCACATATTTTAAGTTGCATTTTCTTCAATTTTAACACCTCTACAATTAAAATATGTCTCAACTCAATACCATCTTTTTCAATTTTTTATTAGATATTTTCTTCATTTACATTTCAAATGCTATCCCCAAAGTCCCCTATACCCTCCCCCCACCCTCCTCCCCTACCCACCCACTCCCTGGCCCTGGTATTCCCCTGTACTGGGGCATATAAAGTTTGCAAGACCAAGGGGCCTCTCTTCCCAATGATGGCCGACTAGGCCATCTTCTGATACATACGCAACTAGAGACATGAGCTCTGGAGGTACCGGTAAGTTCATATTGTTGTTCCTCCTATAGGGTTGCAGACCCCTTCAGCTCCTTGGGTACTTTCTCTAGCTCCTCCATTGGGGACCCTGTGTTCCATCCAATAGCTGACTGTGAGCATCTACTTCTGTATTTGCCAGGCACTGGCATAGCCTCACCAGAGACAGCTTTATCAGGGTCCTTTCAGCAAAATCTTGCTGGCATATGCAATAGTGTCTGGGTTTGGTGGCTGATTATGGGATGGATCCATGGATGGGGCAGTCTCTGGATAGTCCATCTTTCATCTCAGCTCCAAACTTTGTGTCTGTAATTACTTCCATGGGTATTTTGTTCCTTATTCTAAGGAGGAATTAAGTATCCACATGTTGGTCTTCCTTCTTCTTTGATTTTCTTGTGTTTTGCAAATTGTATCCTGGGTATTCTAAGTTTCTGGGCTAATATCAACGTATCACTGAGT
This sequence comes from Mus musculus, assembly GCF_000001635.26. Taxonomy (NCBI): domain Eukaryota; kingdom Metazoa; phylum Chordata; class Mammalia; order Rodentia; family Muridae; genus Mus; species Mus musculus. Next base: position 93,357,006 of record NC_000086.7, read on the forward strand.
ACATATCATGTGAATTCTTTTGTGATTGGGTTACCTCACTCAGGATGATGCCTTCCAGGTCCATCCATTTGCCTAGGAATTTCATAAATTCATTCCTTTTAATAACTGAGTAGTACTCCATTGTGTAAATGTACCACATTTTCTGTATCCATTCCTCTGTTGAGGGACATCTGGGTTCTTTCCAGCGTATGGTTATTATAAGTAAGGCTGCTATGAACATACTGGAACATGTGTCCTTATTACCAGTTGGAACATCGTCTGGGTATACACCCAGGAGAGGTATTGCTGGATCTTCCGGTAATACTATGTCCAATTTTCTGAGGCACCGCCAGACTGATTTTCAGAGTGGTTATATCAGCTTTCAATCCCACCAGCAATGGAGGAGTGTTCCTCTTTCTCCACATCCTCGCCAGCATCTTCTGTCACCTGAATTTTTGATCCTAGCCATACTGACCAGTGTGAGGTGGAATCTCAGTGTTGTTTAACTCAATACCATTTTTGATTTAATGATACACACAAGTGACAGTGAGCTTAGCTAAGGGTCCACCTCTTCTAAATCACTCTCATTCAATTCAAACCAGAGAAAGTTTCCTACATGATGCAGTAACAGACACTTGTTCCCCTAGACCATTAAAAACAAGAACAGGGTAGAAGACTGTCTTGGTCACTTTCATGTATCCAATTTCTAGATATACCTGATTGTGTTCTTTATCTCAATTAGGAATCTTGGGAGAGTCTGCATGGAAAAAACGTCACAACTGGAACCTCCAAAGGTGTTCTGAAGGAAGTCATTATGTGTGAAGAGTGCTTTTATGGGGAAAACCAATGCAGATACTGAAAATATTTAGCTTATGTTCAGCTTGGTGGGGCATATGCTTGCCACTTGTAGAAGTAATAGCAAAAGACCATACAGAAACCTTACAAAAAAGGAGAAAAAAATATATAGAGTTCTGTGCGGCCATGAAAAGCAGCTTCTAGTCATATGTGGTTTTCAAATTACAAACCAAATAAGTCTGGAAAACCAGTTCGTCGGTCGCACTACATACAAATGGCTATAAAAAGGTTTACCTACAGTTTTCTCTCTGTTAGCCACATTCAAACATAAATGGCACCATGTGCCATGGCTATCGGTTATGGCACTGGACAGCATAGGTATAGAATAACTCTCTCACTGTAGAAACTGGGATTGGACTCTGCCACTCACAACAAATAGAATGAAAACAAGTCACACTTATGGGCCAGTGTTTAGTAGTTGTACATCTAGACAAACTGCTCATTTGGACAAATGAATAAGCTTCAATAGTGCTGCTTTCTCAATGAGAAAAATCACTATATAGTGCTTATCTTACACTCATACAGATATACAGAATTAGAGAATGAAGGAGAGGTGCAAGCTCTCTGAAGATTGCACAATGCTTTTAAAAGGTTTACCTATTGTTATCTTTCTATGTGATTTGGTTTGTAAAGTCTGAGAAAATGCTTTCATAATAAGGATCTTTATGACTCAGATAAGTTGCTGCATTTTTAATATTGGTCTGACTTTTTCACTACTTCAAATCCAAGTTTTATGGTTTCATTTTCTTCTCATTCCTTCCTTTTCAGAAAAAGAAAAGCACACTTGCAGATGTTTTTAAATCATACCAGTAACAAGAATGAGTAGAGCGGGCTTCAGTGGAGCCATAACAGACTGAAAACCCTGCGTTCTAGGTAACCGCTTAGTTGCTCCTCTGCTCCTGCCACCTGTGTTGCATTCAGGAGTGCTGGCCTAGATGGGTCAGACGCTGATTTTTTGGAAGAAACTTGGCTTTAAACAATGTTACTTCTTTGTTCATCCCTTCATTCAAGTGTATGTGTGTGTGTGTGTGTGTGGGGGGGGCACATCTGAATGCCATGGTGCACATGTGGAGGCTAGAGGACAACTCTCAATCAGTTCCCTCCTGTCACTCTGTGACATCTAGGGATCAAATTCAGCTTGTCAGATCTGCACACAAGGGATTGTACCTGCTGAGCTGTCTCACTGGCACAAAACTTGGCTCTAGAGTAATTTTCCACTTAACTAAACACACTTAGAATGTTATAGGTGGCAGTAGCTGACACTAAGTGTATGACCAGTGTTTTCAAAGACCTGATAGTAATTATATTCCCTTCTTTAATGTCACATGAGCTCAGATACTCTTAAAAATAACTGCATGTAATCTATTCCTCATTGAAATAGTAAGGAAATAGAAAGGAAGTTTACAATATTATTAAAATATTAACATTTGCAAAGGAAAAGAAACCAAGAAAAACATATTGTATGATTTTTATGCTCAGGTTTTACTGTAATTAAAAAAATCTTTATGCCAAGCATACTTTTGTAATTCTAGCAATTGGGAGGCAGAATGACTGCCACAAATTCTATAAATGAATTCTAGGCAAACCAGGGCAACATAGATACCCAGCCTCAAAACAAAACAAAATTTAAAATCACCCCCCACTTGTTATTCCATTGGAAAATAACTGGAAAACTGGAAGAGAATACAGTATTTTATATAAAAGCAAAGTCTCTAGTGATAAATGAGTTAAGAAATGTGGGGTTATTTTGTAAATTGGAAAAGCTGTCAGAAAGCAAAGCAAATCTTTTAATTCTCTCCATAATTCAAAGCCCATTAAATTTAAAAAGGTTTCTATACCTTATATGGGAACATACACACCTTTTTTGTTCCAAGTATATTTAACTATTTTATTTTTATCATATGCCCACCCCAAGGAACCAGCATTTGTGGCCTTTTTATTCAGTTGATAATTCAAATATTATTTCTCATACAAAGAGAGGGTTTATTGTGCTCATCTATTACTAACTTGGTAAACTTCATAATCGCATTACAACCCCACTGTGTGCTGAATGCCACTTACAGTTCCAACTACTCAAAACAAGCACTGTTACTTTCAAGAGAAGATTGGCAGGAATCAAGGTCTGATTTAGTAGTTGTTGGTAACTTCATTTTTAAAGGAGGGAAAAAACAATAGAAAGTAATAGGACAGATTTAATTTGGTAATTATATTTTATTAATGAGAACTATTTTGGACACATGTTCCAATTGGGGTTGAAAAAAAGATGAACGAAACTATTATCAATGCTTTGAAAGAGAATAGATGAAGTGTTTTATAATTCATCAATGAGAAGAATCGAAAGATCTGTGACCCACATGAGAAAACCAAAATCATACCAGAACACCACCTGCTTTGCACTTGTGGACCTCCTTTCAAAGAATTTCAGAGTGCCTTTAAACACTTTTATTTTTCTTCTTTTGAACAAATAAGACAAATCAAAGAGTAATAATGGTTTGCTCATGCCACAAAGTAAGTCAACAGCAAACCAGGAATAGATTTTCTAGGTTGTTTAGTCTCCTGCCATTATATTGTGAAATGATTATTGTATTTGAGTATGTCTTGCAGGTTACTCTCCAGTTATCAGCTTACTATTTTCTCCCCAGCCCAAGCCTACTAATGCTGCTGTTTACAAACCTACAATGCCATCTGTATATGCTTTCCTAAGGTTCACATGGGAAAGGGAGAGTAAGAGAAGGTTTGTCTCTAAGACTTGCCCTTCCCAAGTCTTCTCAAGGATTTCCCATGTTCTCTGGCAGCCATTTCCTCCTTTATGACATAAGTTAATGAGGGAAAATAACATGTGTTTTAGAGCCAATTTTGTAGAAATGCATTTATTTCATCTTCAGTTTGTTCATTACCAGAATGCAATTCTTTCTTCTTGCTTACTTTTCCCCAGCCCATTTTTTCCTTCACTTTATCTCTGATGCAACATTACCATGCACCAAAATGCTCTCTTTATCTAGCAAATAACTTGTTTCACTTTATTTTCCTTTTTCCTTTCTATTTCAATTGTTTTCTAGATGCCACCTAGTCTTCTTTTCTATATCCAAGTTAGACTTAATGCATATTTGACAAGAAGCAATATTAAAGTCTGAAGAGTTTCACTAACTCAGAGATTCTAAAGACTGAGTGTGCATTGAAGTCCCCTGTGGAACAGTCTAAACATACAACTGTTTGGGTCCATCAATTCTAAAAGCGCAAAACTCAGTTAAGCTACTTAAACATTCTGCTGACTACAGTACAGGAGTTAGAATTTGGTTTGGCTGACCTTACCACTTACCACTATTCTTTACTCTTCCTACAAAGTCAACTTATTTCCAACTGTTTATACTAGTGCAAAACATGCCAAAGGCACACATCTAGAGAGAACTGGAATGTTTGTGGATTATTTAAGTTTCAATTTCATCCATAAATAAGGCAATGGAGACTTAAATTTATAATACTATATTGGTGTTTTCAAATGTCATTTTGATAAACCAGAAAACAAATCATCAAGATAGATTTCAAGCTCCTTGACAGCAGGGACCATGCCTCTTTCATACTGTTACCAATGGATAAATTTGAGGGAAATATTTTCTCCTGTATCTAATGTTATATGAGGTGCTGGTGATATTAAACTGGACAAAATATAGCCAAGAATAGGCTGTAGAATCCAGAAAATTACAGTAAGTACAATAATATATACTGTAATAGTGGTTAGGGCAATCATTATTTAGACAAAATAAACTGACATTTGTGGCACACTTAGCATGTGCCAAGCACTGTTCTTGGCATTTGAATATGATCCCCTTTAATATATTAAATATTTTGAAGATTTCCCAGGTTCATATTAATCTGATTAATCCTAAATGGATGTGCCATTCACATTACTGCTTTATAGGTGAGATAACACAGGCACTAAGTTATAGATTCTAAGGTTTCTTGTATAGGAAGGGATAGAAAGCAAAAACATATGCTAAGGGCTGGCTCCACAACTCAATTATCCTATACTGTCACTGAGAAGGCCAGACCAGTCATTATAGTACTCAGCGAATATTGAAGGAAGAAGGGGTGGGAGACTTGACAGAGCATCCACACAGTGTACCTGAAGCTGTTTCTTACAACTGAACACAATGGTTGAGTGTCTGTATGATTCCTTAAAACCAAGGCCAAAGGGCAAGAGTTATCTGTTTCTCTACTTCAGTAATGGGATGGAGTTAGGCTTTCCCAGCTAACCCTTCAATTGTCCCTTTCAGTTCTCTGTTCCTCTATGGAAATACTATACCATTTTGGAACCAAACTAAAAATAACATCTTGAGGACAATACTTCCAAGAATTTCCAACGTGTTCTATTAACTTACAGTGACATGCTATTGCAATGAAAAATTGTATTTTTTCAGAATAAGGCAAGAAAGGCAAATCTAAAGAGATATTTCAGGTTGATTAAGGGGGATGGGAGGGTATACTAGAGCTTAAAGGCTGCTGCCAATAGTTTGTTTTGTTTTTGTTTCTTTGTTTGTTTTTAAAGAGCAGAACATACAGGTTTCATAGAGCTGGAGAGAAGGGATTTATTAGATGTAGTGCTGTTTAGGGATTCAGTTTCCATCATTCCTTTGGGAGCAGCACAAAAATATCAAAATTTCTATAAAAGAGTGGAGCAAGTGGGCTGTGAAAGGAGTGAGCCTCACATATACGGAAAGCAATCTGCACCTACAGATCTCACTGGTATAAATGTACTCCATCAAAGAGTAAATACCTCAATGGAAAGTCACTATATATCCATGACAAGATTTGCAGGCTATTTGCTGAGGTGATTAACAAACAGAAGTGGTTAGCCTGGTGCACCATGCACCACGCACCACAGAGACATTTTGTTAAGTAGGCTTAGTCAGCTAATCTGGTTGAGATTTCTCTCATACTACTGATTTCTTATTCTCAAAATAAATTAAGAGCCTTCATTCAGAATTCCCTGTAGTCTACCAGCTTGAATTTGTTGGGTGTCTTTGACTGTCTCTTCTCTTTAGATTCCCTGCCTTGCCTTTTCAGATTGTGCTGTGCCCTTTGGTATTTCCCGTTAGTCCATGTCTGGAATAGCTAATTATGACAGCATAATTCCTGCCCATACAACAAGAAACAGCAGAACCTTGCTAATTCACACCAATGACTGAAAGACTCCTGTGTAAGTTAGTGAATTATGCAAATGAGCAATAAGTGAAGAAAGATGATTCAAAATTGTATTTCATTCATTTATTTTGACAAGTGTAGTTTAGTCTTAATTATTTCAAAAATTTCTTTGTAGCATACTAATAAATGTACCGTGGCACATTTGTTGAAAGTGATAAAGCTTTCACTAACAGAGACCAGACTATGCTCCTGTGAATAATTTCATGAATATAGACACGGGCTCTGACCCTTTCTTTTATTTTGAATTTAATTGACTCTTCAGCACTGACTTCATTTGGCAAGACAATATATAAAGACCAATAAAATATAGGAATCAGTTCATCAGCAAATACTGATTTCAGAAACAGGTTTTTCTTATACTAAGGCTTTTATCATGCTATTATCATCAATCATGCTTTAAAGAAAACATTTTTTATAGTCTATAGTCATAATGCCAATAGGGTTTAACTTTCAACTAAATCAAACTAGAACTGTCATTCATCACTTTTACTGATTTTTTTTGAGACAGTGTATCCATAGTAGTTGAGGCTAGCCTGTATTTTGCCATCTTTGCATAGCATGCAGTTTACAGGCATGTACCATTAAGTGGCCATCTATCCTTCTTAATTCCTCTTTGATGTTTTGTTTTACCATAGTTCTTTCTTTTAAAGTTAAAGACATGTTTTAAGTTAAGTGGATATATCACAGTATGTAACATTTTCATGTCAAAATACTTACATTATTATATTCTGAGTTAAATTATTTAAGATGGAAAAACATTTTGATATACTTTTGACAGATATATCCTGAAGGATGGATCAATTTCTTTGAAAGTACCACCAATGGTTACAGTGGGGAGTGAAGAGAGATTGCCCTTCCAGTGTTCAATCTTGGGCTTAAAACTGCACATAGATTGACTTCTTTAATAAGCACTTTTAGGCTAAACTTGCAATTCAGAGATGCATTAAAATTGCCAAGCATTTGTCAAGGGGGGTTCTTTGATTTGTACAAGCTAGATAAGTAATGAAAAACAGACAGAACATAGTCTCAAGGTAAACCACTACATCTGTGCTTATTAAAACCTCACCTACTCTGAGAGGCCCAATTCAGATTCCATCTCTACCTGGAAACCTCCTCTGAGGCATATGGTTAGAAACTAAGACACTTTAGGATTACTTTCTTCTATTAGTATCATTGCTGCCGGGGCTGGAGAGATGGCTCAGCAGTTAAGAGCACTGACTGCTCTTCCAAAGGTCCTGAGTTCAAATCCCAGCAACCACGTGGTGGCTCACAACCATTTGTATTGAGATCTGACGCCCTCTTCTGGTGTGTCTGAAGACAGCTACAGTCTACTTAGAGATAATAATAAATAAATCTTTAAAAAAAAACATTGATGTCAGGGTGACATTTTTCTAGCAGATAGATTAAAAGCAGGAAAGCTATGGCAAAGAATGAAGAAGAGACAGTGACTTTAAGACTCTCAAGCTTTGCCAACTAAGAGGCCGTCTTGTCTCTTTGAGGTGGTTTTCTCATCTGAAAAACACCAATTATCCATATACCAACAGATGTAAATGTTCTCCATAAATAGTAAAGTCCAAAGGGCTGGAGAGGTAGCTCAATGGTAGAGAACTGGCCTAGCGTGCACCAAGGCCTGGGCTCCACCCTTACCATCACAAAGTAAAGCAAATACTACCACTATCTCCTATAAAAAGCCAGCATATAGAGGGCAAAGTGCATGAATAAGCAAGTGGTCACAAGCAGATTTACTTCTAGAAAAAGGAACCAGGTCTTGTTATACCTATGTTCTTTACATACCACATAGGGCAGATATTAGACAATTTTGCTGATTAGGACAAAGTTCAGGGCATACAGAATAGAAAAACAGACTTCTACAAAGACCTGGCGTTGTGATCTTACTTGTGTGTTTTGTTTTGCTACCATTTCTTAAAACAAAAGTATATCATCAATGTCTAAAATTAGCCAGTAACATTACCATTTTTTGAATACAGTTGGGTTAACCTTAAGCTTCAAAGGAAGGCACTAAGGCTCTTGGGGCTAGACCTGGAAGAATGCAATAAACATTAATTCAAGTCTTCAAGTCCAAATCCATCAAAGACTTCAAAATAAAACCAGATACACTAAATCTGAAAGAACAGAAAGTGGGCACCTGCCTTGAATACACTGACACAGAAGACAACTTCCTGAACAGAACACCAATGGATCAGGCTCTAAGACCTCATGAAACTGAAAAGCTTCTATAAGGCAAAGGACACCATCAATAGGACAAAACGATAGCCTACATATTGGGAAAGGATCTTCACCAATCCAAAATATATAAAGAACTCAAGAAATTGACCACCAACAAACCAAATAACCCAATTTAAAAATGGGGTACAGAGCTAAACAAAGAACTCTTTTTTCTTTTTTATTAACTATTTTCTTCATTTACATTTCAAATGCTATTCCAAAAGTCCCCTATATCCTCCCCCTGCCCTGCTCCCCAACCCACCCATTCCTGCTTCCTAGCCCTGGCATTCCCCAGTACTGGGGCATATGATCTTGGGGCAATGGGGCAAGACCAAGGTCCTCTCCTCCCATTGATGGCCAACTAGACCATCCTCTGCTACATATAAACAAAGAATTATTAACACATGACTCTAAAAAGGCTGAGAAATACTTATACATATGTCCAACATTCTTAGTCATTAGGGAAATGCAAATCAAAATGACTTTGAGATTCCATTTTACACCAGTTAGAATGTCTAAGATAAAAAACTCAAGGGACAGCACATGTTGGTGAGGTTATAGAGCAAAGGGAACACTCTTCCATTACTGATGGGGATGTAAACTTGTACAATCACTTTGGAAATCAATTTTTCAGTTTCTCAGAAAATTGTGAATAGTTCTACCTGAAGACCCAGCTAAGCTGCTCCTGGGCATACACCCAAAAGATTCTCCACCAATACAAGGACAGTTGTTCAACTACGTTCATTGCAGCCTAAATCATAATAGCCGGAAATTGGAACGAACCTTTTTCCATTGAAAAAATTCAATTCCCCAACTGAAAAATTGATCAAAAACAAAAATGTGATTCATTTATCCAATGGAGTACTACTCAGCTATTAAAAACAAAGATATCATGAATTTTGCAGACAAATGGATGGAACTAGAAAATATCATCCTGAGTGAGGTAACCGAGGCCTAGAAAGACATGCATGGTCTATACTCACTTATAAGTAGATGTTAGTTATAAAGTACAGGACAATGTTATAATTCACAGACCCAAAGAAACTAAGTAACAGGGAGGGACCAAGAGGGGATGTTTGAATCTCACTTAGAAGGTGATGTAAAATAGACATCGGAGGTGGATGGATGGAGGGAACTGGGTGGGAAGGGATGGGGAGGGAAACTCAGGTGGTGATCAGGTGTCGGGAGAAAGGGGTAAGTGAGGGAAAGAACAGGTCATTTAAAAAGAGTTATTATCTAATGCATAGAGACAGACATGTGAATTAGATTAAACCTCTATAAATCCCAAATATTGCTGAGAACAGAAAACATTTCTGAAAGGCCATAAATTCTCCAATTTGCTCAAAGCACGTTGTTCATTTAAAAAGTCATATCTATTAAAACTTTTAACTGGTATGAAAAGTCACAAAGTCAGCTAGAAAAACCCCATCTCTAAAAGACAAAAGACAAAAATCCCCAAACTAGCAAACAAAGTCAATAATGGATAAAACTACAAAGAAAAGTCTTCTTTGGAAAGCTCCAAGAGAAAAATGGAATGCCATGTGACTACAGAGAGGAGCCTTTTACTATTTAAGGTTGTATTGCTAAAAGAATTAACTGTGATAGATTTTCAGTGGCTTTCTCAATGCACATTTAGAGAAAAAACACTAATCTGGGGAAAGACAATTTGTGTAACAATATCTGACTCCCAAATGCTTTATTTAGATAACAACAGATAATATATGTTACAAAAATATCAATAGCTTAATATCACCTATTTTTCACCCAAAAGCCAAGAAGCAATTAATATGCATTTCTGAAACTTACAGTACATGCTACCATGATACTTAACGGATCTACTCTCTTCTCTACCATAAGTATTATAAGCCTTTTCCTCCTAATTAAAGTGCAATTAATTCAACCAACCTCCAATTACTCTTCTACAACACTGTCCAACTTAGACAATAAAGCAGTCTCTAGGATGGGTTTTAAACCTGGGCTAAAATAGACTCCTACAGACCAAAATGGTTCTGGGATTTCTCTCTGTAGTGTAATTTAGATGTCATATCTAATTTGCTGTCATGACTATTGTTTCACTGTGCAATTTGTATGTCGTTTTGAATGGTAAAGGCATCATAGCTTTATTGAATTAAACCTTCTGTCTTTATTTAGGGTCTGATGTTACATGTTTGTGCATTTATGTTTATGTCTGAAAAGCTGCTTGACATCAGGTAGTAGAAAAAAGGATATGCTTTTCTGATATGTTTTCTTAAACCTCAGAAAGTATAAACATAAACTGGATAAAATTATCTCTAAATGAAAGAAGCAGAATACTTCCTGTTACTATTACTTCTTTTAAAGGTAGAAGTAGTGAAATAAGAGCTGTTGTTACTGATGGCCTGGCAATTGTGTAACCTAATGCCTTGATTACTCATTCTATTGGTCAATTAAGAATCTTCCTTAACACTGAGATATTGTGACTCTATCTTAAACAGGTACTCTGTTTAAGATACCATAACTCTGAAATCAAAAGACGTGAAATGCACCTTAGTGTCAACTCAAAAGAGACCCATACTGCAAGACTCACTTTATTGTCTGTGGCTGTCCTTGTTCTGGCCTACGAGTTCAAGTTCTAATACCATGACTAAGACCAAGTATGGAAAGCCTTCCATTAGACCACTGGAATAGCCTTTTAAGTAATTTTTAGTGCATGAAATTTCATAAAGTTTTTACTAGATAATTACACTTCCTGATTTTGTAATTAGTGGAAGTACATGCAATTACATAATAATTATGATAGTAATTACGTAATTAAGATGTATAATTATGTAGTAAAAAACATCATGGAAATAAAACCATCTACTGTGTAAGCACAATACATTTTAGAAGTAAATTCACCAACTCAACTGTTTAAAAATACTTTTCTTCAAAATAAAGTGATTAGCTTACATTATGATCTAACTGCTTGAAAATTGTTTAATATTTTTTTCTCTCATTGGTGATAGAAGTGTGTCTTAAAAGTACATGACGGAAAATCTTCACAGGCCTTTCTCATTCTTAACCACTAAAAAGAAAAAAGCATCACAGACTGTTTTGCAAATGGAGGCCACCAACCACTGCTTTCTCACCTAGTCACTGCAACCCTGGTGCCCTTGTTTGTGCTGCTGTGCCTGGCACTATAAAAGGGGAAGGGAAGCTGCTTATTGAAAGGACAGTAATAGGAAAATGACTTTATAAAACGAGTCACATGTCTGTCATCATAGCATGCCTCTGGGTCCCTGAGTACATAAAAATGCAAAGGCTGAGTGCGTATTTACAGAAATGGGCTTAAAGAAAAGACACACAATTAGAATCTGGAAGTTTGCTGCCCAAATGTATGGCAACTTTCACATACTACCTTAGTTATACTAAAAAGAATGAGAGAAAATATACAAAACCAAGACACTCCTAGCTAAGGGCAAAGCAATTAAGGTGACAATTTTCCTGGAAAATGTACTTTCCCTTTGGCTACACTGTTAGTTCAAAACAAAACAGGCAGTACCCAGAGCAACAAAGCAGCGTGACTATATGCTTTGTCACTGCTGTAGTGAGCAAAAAACAGACCATAAAAATCAGCTGCCAGAGCAAAGTAAATTTCAAGCAAACATTTTTTAGTAGTCCACTTAAAAAAAGTCATTTCACTTTTTTTTAAAAATCTACTTAAAATCTTTACTAGTGTGCTAAGTCAACATTGTAACGAGGTCCAGAAGATGGACAGTGAAACTTCAGTCTGGGAGCACATCGAGTGGCCCTCACAAGAAATGGGCGTGGACCTATATTCTGCTATCGTTCTCTTATAATCCTGAGAGGTTGAAAGCTATTTTGAAAACCCCAATTTACTTCTCCCCCGTTCTTTCTAGCTATGAAGAAGCAAAACGGATAGAGCTCATGCTTTCTTGCTTTTGTCACGCCCCTACCCCTCATCAAGCTACTACATTTTCAGCATAAGTACAGAATATATTTTAAAGTCCAGGCTGTGATAGGAAGTCCATTTTAAAACTTGAGCAGAGCTCCTGGAGTTGGCATATTTGTCATTTCAGAGTTTAAGTACAAGGATGGAATTAAGCAATGAATGGGTAAAATGGAAGTAGGCTTTAGTTATTAGGAGGAAATATGTCTTAGATCCCTGCTTTACAAACCTTAGCATGTCTAAGAATTATCTGTGGATCTTGTTAAAATGCAGGTGTTGCTGAAGCAGGTCTGGGAGGCCTGAAAGTTTGCATTTCTAACAACCTCCCAGGTGATGCCAATACTGCTAGTCCGCTGATCACACTTGGGAAAATGCAAGGAAAAACCAGTTGGTTTGCATTTATTTATGTTGTTTTCACTCCTCAAATTGTGAATTGTTAGAGCAACCACTGCAAGATGAGTAAAAGTCTTTGTAAAATTGTAGCGTTTTGAATTTTTCTTATTGTAAAAGCTGTCTATAACTTGAAAATTACAGAAAAGTAAAAAGGTCCATGCCACGACATGGGCCTTGCACTTAAAGAGCTGTAGTTACCTTCACAGCATTGAACCTGTCAACTGCTGTTATGGATGGAGGAGGGACTCAGTTAATGGTTGTGATGCAATGGGGAAACAGAGAATTTCTTCAGCAGTACAGTCATTGGCAATCTGCCCATGCTGATGCAGCAACCCTATTTAAATTCAGTGTGATGCATGCATGAAGGTATGCAGAAGTAGAAGGGGATCTTAGTTGGAAGGAAGAGGGTGAGCAGGAGGGGGCCAAGAGGAATGAATGGGAAGGGAAATAGGATTAAAATACATTAGATATGTATGAAACTGTCCATAATTTAAAAATAGAAGATAAAAACAATCAACCAAGATAATGATTATAAGAATATTTTAGTGTTCGTTACTAGTTTTCCCATCTTGCAAATCATTAAAACTTGTTTTGCACTTTAACATTACAAATTGTTTCCTCTTGACACTTAAGAGTAAACTTGTGTAGTATCTAACAGCAGCAACCATTCACTTTTCTACTTTGTTGTTGTTGTTATCCATGTGTATTTCTTTTGATTTTGATGGTATGAGATTATTTATTCCATGTGTTTTCCTGGTTGTAGTTAACCTCCTTAGGCAGCCTGGTGGACTAGTTCATTTCTACCTTCAATTTGACATAACCTAGAGTCACTCGGGAAGGGGAAACCTTAACTGAAGAACTGTTTCTATCAGACTGGCCTATGGCCATATCTGCAGTGGTTTGTCTTGATTAATAATTGAGTTGAGCAGCAGACTCCGTAAGCTGGAGAGCCTGGGATGTATATAAGTCAGCCAGGAAGCCAGAAGCAACGTCCCTTCATGGTTCCTCAATAATGAATTGTGACCCCAAAAGAGAAAGCTGACATTAAACCCTTTTTCCTCCCCAAGTTGCTTTTTGTCATGGTGTTAAGTCACAGCAAAAGAAAAGCAAACCAGGATACCTGGCTTCAAAATTCTTTCCATATTTCTACAATTGTTTCTTAAACATGTTGTGAACTGCTAACTTATGAATGTCTATCATAAAAATTCCCTTAAACTACACAATAAAACACTTAAAAGAACACAACTCAAAGCATTAGTTGTATGTAAAAAAAATACAAAGAAAGAAAACCTGAGTTTAGCATTATCTGCTTAAAATCTGTTTTATATAGAAAACCATTTCCACAATTGTGAGATAATTTTAAGAAAAATACTGAGTCAGATTTTTACTTTTCTACGTACTTTATAGGTATACTTTCCTTGGTATTAGTTATTAAAACTAAAATTTCTGGGGAAAAAAAGCCAGAGGTGATCTATAAATGACTACAAGTAAACAGGCTCCCCCAGTAGAGCAGTTATCCATGTGAACTCAGTGATTCTGACAGCACACACAGGACCTGTACAAGTTCAAATCAAACCATATTCCAGCATGGAGGAAGGTGGTATCAATTCTCAACCCTACCCAAGGAGAGTATGTATGTAAGTTGACCACACTCCAGTGGAAGGTCACACATCCACAAACATATATGAGCAGTACAAACTGGACTTGAAGGGCTTTAAAAAAAAAAAAGGACACAACGTTGGGAAGCTGGGGAAGGGAGGTGGGAGAGGGAGCTGGAAGGAGTTGGGGGAGGCAGGTAAATATGATCAAAATACTCTGTACAAAATACAATTTAAAAAGCCAGAAAACAGAGAGAACGCCTTTCTTAAAAATTCTTTTGGGGCTGATGAGATGACTTACTGGGTTAAAGCAATTGCTGCCACGACTGACAACCTGAAGTCAATTCCTAAAACCTACGTGCTAGAAAGCGAGAAGTAACTCCTGCGAGGTCTCCTCTGATCTCCACTTGTATGCTCTGCATGAATGTGAATGAAGTAATCAATGAATGAAATACAATAAAAATTCAAGTTTCCAGAGAAACAACTCAACTCATGGGCTTAAGAGCAAAGTAACTGGACCAGACAGGCCCTCCGTGACACAGCTTTATTTCCACTGCCCTGAAGGACTGAACCAAGCAAATTCTAAGGATGTCAACTGGCTGAGAGAAGACTCCAGGGGTTCCTTGCTACTTTTTTTTCAGTACTTCTAGCAATAATGAGCCTTCCTGCATGTTGACTTTAGCAGTCCAAGAAATAGAAATCCTTAATACCGAAAGGCAACCTGACTCGAGATGCTTAGACATCTCCAAATTGCAAATAATTCCTACAGTAAAATCCTTATCTTCTGGTTTCAAGAAAGAGAGTACCTTTATAATCCCCTTCATGTTTTAGAACTAATCACTGCCTTCCTTGGAGACCATTTTCTCAGAGTAATACAGCTGTGCTCATTTTATGGGCAAACTGCTCAGCTGATAGCAAGATAAGACTAGGGCCCTGAACAAGTGTGAGAAGCAGTCAGCTTGGCTCACTCATCAGTCCAAAGAACTGATATTCTTCGAGTTCAAGCTTTGTATCAGCCAAATGACAGACATTTGCCTGTAGTTATTTGCAACGTGTGGAATCTATATAAGCAATATGTAAAAGTATGAAGGAAGTTTTATAAGTTTAATTTATGGCACACCTGAGTCAAAGCAGACAATACAGAGTTCTGCTTTTCTTAAAGCCATTTACCAGTAATAAACAGTACTATTTACTAGGAACAATTTTCCCAAATCCCTGAAATCACTCGTGTGACCTCATTTTCCTCTGGGAATTCTTTAATCAAATATTTAGTGATTAGGCTACACGATGCAGTCCTGTCTCGATGAACTTAAGTGAAAGAGAAAGCAAAATAAAACACTTGAGACTACTCAAAAAGGTCACAGGGGAATTCAAAAGATGGAAACATTTCTTTAATTCAATTTGTTCATCAATCCAGTGCTGTTTCCTCACGGGCCGCCTTGAGGTAGTATTATGCCCATGAAATGATACAATAAGAATGGCTAAGCATTAAGAAGAGACAACAGTACCAGATAACAAACTTCTTTCTAGAAATAGACTAAAGCCTGAACTGAAAGAGCAATTAGTGTTCCCTCTCTTTGCTTAAGGCAAGTTGATCAGGTTAGTGGTAATAATATCATATTTACCACCTGATGAATCTGCCTTTCCACAAAAGACTCAGTGGTTGTCCAGGGCAGAGATTATCAGCCATTTATTCTGCTTTCATTGACATAAGAGTTCACACTCAACACATAATAAAATCTACACATGTTGTGTTTATTATTTCTCCATAAATAAAAACAGGTTCTGCAGGGAAAAGAGACCTTTTTCTTTCCTGCATTTATAAAAGCAGATAATTCAAGTACCTGGGCAAAGATGTGAATAGATTCTGGTTTCCCCAAACTGCTCATTTATTCGTATTCAGGCCAAGGCACCACAGGATGAGGCAGTCAAATGTGACCATTTTATGCTGCCATCCTGGAAATGGATTTTTACTTCACATATTGCCACAATGTTCTAAAACCTCCCTTGGACCCATTATGTCATCTGTGTACATTCTGGAGCAGTTACGACAATAATGCCAATGTCCCACAGAAATAAGACTTTAAAAAATGTTATGTAGTTACCGTGAGCATGCAGTAAACACTTCACCAAAGTGAGTAACAATCCTTTAACATTTTAAAGGAAAGGGGAAAATACCAAATGGGGTTAATTCACATTATGGACTAATGGTCTGTAAACTTTCATTTGAAAGGAAAAAAAAGCTTTGACAGAGCTACTTTTCACTGTAAAAAGTAAATAAACCTCTTTCAAATAATTTGTACATGTTTCTCCCAAGTCAAATTGCTGAGTTTTCAAACAAAAATTAAAAGCACCACCCAGCTACAACCTTTAAAACATAGGCTTTCTAATGTGAATGGTAAGACAATCTTAGTGAAGGAAACGTTGCTAGGAACTGCAAGGAAAGCAGAGTCTACAGCAAACACTTCACACACCAGTCACAGGGCACTTGTTGACAGATGATGCTTAGATTGCATTGACCACAATGTAACTGTGCTACAACTGACATTTTTCACATGGTGTCTGATAGTAACATCTACTGTGTTCTGGCCTTGGTCCAAATTACATCAATATATTTGCCCTTTGGTTCCTACAAGTTTAAAATTCACTTTTATACTAAAGAATCCCTTGAACAGCAAACTAAAAGAGAACTTAATTTCAAGTAATAAAATGAGAAGTGATTTTACATATGTTATAGTACTATACATTAAGGATTTTTCTCCTTATTATTGTTCTCCCTGATATATAAGTATTCTTATTTCCCATTTTCCTCATAGACTACAACTTCTATTAAACTCTCTTTTATTTGGGAACATTTCCCCTGATCTATTCAAGTTGTATTGGACAGTGGTTTTCTTTTTCTTTTGAGACAAAGTCTATTACATAGCCCTGGCTGTCGTGGAACTCCCTTTGTAGACTGGGCTGGACTTGAACTCCTAAGAGATCCACCTGCCTTTGCCTCCCAGGTGCTGGGAACAAGCTAATCTACAGTGAATAACCTACATTGGCTAGAAGAACAAAGAGGTTATGGGAAGCAGGTGTTTATATGCTGACACACCCAGAAAGAAGTCACAAACCCAAGAGAAGCTAATGTAGTCACCAGAGAATCAGGATTCAAATTTCCCAATTCATAAGTACCTTAAAGCCCATGGGGGCAAAAGGAGAACATACATTAATAATATCACAAGTAAAAATAGGCTAGATACTAGACATTAATAAATGTCACTAAGCCTATTTATTAATGGGCAGAAGGAACTTCTTGTCTACATAAGCTCTATGTCATAGAAAACATGTTGTGGAGACAAAGTGGCTGTTGAATATCCAAAGACAAAATACTAATTTCAATAAAGATCTTCATTTAGTTGTAAAAACATTTTCTTTCCAAGGACAGATAAACTAAGGAAGTCAAGGCAATAAAAAATAATTTCTAGAGTATCTCATAGGTTAAAAAAATTGAAGTTACTTATGACTAGAATTGAAAACATTGAGACCAAATCAAGGGCAGCATGGGAATTTTTATGTGAAAAAACTCCAGCCATATTTGTAGGTTTTTATATGCTGTTGAGGTTGCCTCCAGCCCTAATACCAACCAACAAAGCCCTGAATTGATATTCGCTGACAAACAACATAAACACTCTGTAGGTAACTAATAAGAAAAATGTGTAAATTTGCCTTTTTTATTTTTTACAGGTAATAGAAAAGTTGTCAATGTGATTTTCAGGTAGGAGAAAAAAACATGCACTTGTCATGACATTTTCAAATACTTTAAGTTATGTAACAAAGCTTTTCCCAGACCCATTAAGTCCCACAGTGCCTGCAAGTCTTGTGGAAGGAAATGCTGGGTACAGAAGGCTCCAGGCAGCATCTGATCATATGGGTTGAGGTACCTATACATTCTCTTAGGATGGAGTCAATAAAAGAACTCCACCCCACTCCTCTCTTTCAAAATGAACCTAGGCTTTTAGTGAACAGCGGAGACACACTCCAGGTCTATTTTTTTGTGGTAATATCTAGTTTTTGTAGGCCCAATGATCACGTTGCCTATGCTTACTTTATTACAATTACTAAACTCTATAGAAAATAGCATTTTCAAAATATAGCATTTAAAGAGTCCTTTTTGTACCGTTCCTCCCCCAAAAGCTTGCTTTAATAGAGAACAATGTAAGACAGGCTGTGGGGGCCAAAGCTGGGGATTCCTATGCCACCGCCCCTCATGTAGGGGATCCCTGTGTTCATATAGGCCCCTACAGCCTGCTTCTGAGACAGCAATGTGATGCTGTGTGAACAGCCTGACACAGTAGGTCTGGCTTTTATGATGCAAATTTCCACTTTAAACTCAAAGGTAATTACAGTATTTTAACGTACCTTTCTCATGTTCAGTAAGTTTTTCCAGTGCACAGTCCGCATCAAAAATGTACCGGTAAAAGCACAGCTGGGTGTACAAGGACTTGTCAGAATACTGCAATATAACAGAAAATAAATGAATACTACTATGGGGGGATGAAGATCACTCTCAGCAGACTGGATTCTCCAATTTTAACTTCCATATGAAGCAACATTCTGTAAAGAAAGAGGGTGAGTAAGGAGAGGATCACACTAATGGGGTGTCCCCCTCATAACACAGGTACCTTTCACAATTCAGAATAAATCCTGCCACTGGCTCACAGATTACTACTTGCAAAGCTGCAGACCGATTACCCCTGCTGTCAAAAAACTGATTTTGTCAAATTGCAAATTCCTATGCACCCGTGACAATTTTCACTGTTAATTGGGAAAAGTGGTACTGCGCTTCCTAACTGGGACCTGTCCATGCTAGCAGGAAGTTAAACAATTTCTGGAAACGGTTTAACATATATTGCTATACTATGAGCCCAATTTTCTGACTCATGGTGGCAATACATTGCCTTCGCCAACAAATGGCTTATAGATACAATGTTGGCATTTAAGAAGCCCACCTGTTCTGTGTTAATCTGAAGTGGGCAATAGATGATATTTGAGAAGTAGCATGAAAGAACAGGATTGCCATCCTACCATGGCAAAGCAGTAGCACGTTCTAACTTAACAAAGCATTAGGAAATGTGCCTGCATCCTCACTCATTCAGCAACATATGTTGACTGCTGCTGTTCCTAGCTTTCGAGTTACTATGTATGTCCTTTTAAAGACTTGTGTCTCATCCTGTGTGAAGGGAAAGACACATGCACCAAATTCAACAAGTAACAGGAGAATTATTTAGTGATGGCACTCAAATGCAATTCTACTTACTTTAAGCCACCTATTCTAGAAATGTTCTTTCCATGCTCCCGTGGAGCCAGATACCCATGATACCCTCCAGCTGGAGAACAATCAGCTTATATCTTGGCTGGGGGTGGGGGTGTCCTACCAAGGCCAAACAATCAGACACTTAGAACTTATCAAATAAGAAGCTCAAATAACAAAACACATCACCAATTTTCCCTGCTGTCTTGGAATAACACACTATTTATCCAACATTGAGTGAGTACCTGCTATGTACTAGGTTCAACATCAGTAAGGATGCACACATATCTATCTGATTTACATAGTAATTTACGGATCTTTATGAAACTAATCATCCAATGGCCCTAACAGCCAAGTTGTTTGTACCATTCATAAAGTTGGCCAAGTGGCACGCACAGAATGACACATGACTAGGAAGAAGACCATTATCTACTTCCTGATATGGAAAAGACACTATTTCTGAAGGGAATTTCTTAAGGGTAAGTATAATATTTAAGGATCGCAGATGGCAGTCAATAAGAAAAAGCTACAGCCAAATCAACTGGGTACAGAGGTAACTGAAATTCAGTTATTAGAGATCATGACTCACCTTCCTGCTTACTCCATTCTAAAACTTGTTACTAAGTTTAGTGTATTTTAAGCTTCTTTGGCCATGACAAATGGTATCTATAAATATTGGGCTGTAAGAATAAAACCACATGGCATTATTCATCGGCCAGGGCTATTTATTGTCCTTTTTTTTCGTATGTGCATTCCCTCCTATGTGCCTTTCTTTACCTGGACCTATTTTAAACCGTATACACCTAGAAGCTTATTTTATTTCTTATTAGCTATTCTACAATATGCATCATCATTATACTATTATACACCAGTTATTTTTAGCGAATCCTGATTACTGCTTCCTGGGGGGGAAAAGGAGGACGACAGCGATTAAGTTATTTGTTTAGTTTTTTAGATTCAGCAGTAATTGCTGGTACACATCTCCCTGACTGCACACATGCTGCAGGTTGAATAGAACACTGAAATTACCTCCTTCATAATAGTTTGTTTTGATAATGTATTGTGTGTCGAGATGATGAGAAACAGTTGCTGTCAATTTGATTAGCCATTATATTTTTATGTTAATTGCCATTATTGGGTCCATTCTGTTTAGTGTCACCATAGAAGCCATACAATGTTAGCATAAATAACAAATTGGAGTAAATTAGGAAGATATATTTTTGCCAATTCATTTTAATTGCCCCTCAGTCCTTCCGTTGGTTAACGCAGCTGTTGACCCATAATAAGCGCTGGGTCAATATAGCTGCTTGTCAATTCAGAAATGCAAAGTGCTGTGTTGCTGGTAATGGATATACAACAACCTTTGCCAGCCAACTGAAGCAAACGAGTGACAACCCACATGAAAGAATAAAGCGTCAGCCATGGAGTTTAGTGACCTGATATTAGTAGGCAGGCTAATTGAAAGTCACTGCCTAAATGGATAAGGAAAATAGAGGAAAAATTAAAAAGGAGTTATATATTTTTAAAAAATATACCAACACCTCCTGCCCTTTTGATTCCTGACATATTTTGCAATTAGTAAACTGGTTGAAAACAAAAGACCCTATTAGATTTTCAATGTCAAATACAATTAAGTGGTTTTAAAGAACACTCATGGAACAGAGAAAACTATAGCTTAAATGAACAAGAATAACACCTACTTTTGTTTTCTTGATTTTGGACCATTAACTTATGAGCACCAGAGATTAAAAAAAAAAAATCTTTACCCTCTTTTGTCTTTTGCTTTTGATGATAAATTCTAAACAAGAAACCTGACACTCTCCAGTTTTCTCTAAGACTCTCAGCTGGGTTCTCCCCGCCTGGCCCACCCTCACACTTAATGCTCATCATGACTGTACAAGATTGGATGAAAAAATACATCAAGAAAATAAGATAGTTTAACATTTCTTTCTCCAATTTCCACTTCCTGGTTTAAAATGTTCGATTTTTTTGTTCTTTCTTGAAAACTGCACTGAACACAGTGCCTAGGCTTCTTTCAGGGTCCCTTTACATTTAGAACATTACATACCAAAGCGGCTGTGATTTAGTAAGGCCAATGCTGAGCTGAAGTAGCTGCTGTACCCATATTCATGTTAGTTACTTGGAGCATTATCAGAGTAATAAGTATGGCCATGGGCATACTCACTTGCCCACATGCACTTACAGATGGGAAAATAATCCTGCTTTTATACCTGGCATAGGGGGAACACTTAGAAAAGAACATGGAAGAACTGAAGGGAAAGGAGTATTTTAATACCAATGTTTTTGACGTCTACATCAAACTTCAATGCTTTTGAGTCCTGTGATCCTATTACATAAGAAACAATGGAAATTTTACACTCCAGGCAAAAGTAGTTTCTAGCAAAAAGGCAGTCCTGTTTCCATTTATTGATGCTACCTGGTCGGTCTCTTGAGATTTATGATGAGGCTCCACATCACTAGTACCTCACTTGGTTACACATCAAAGTTGCCCTGGGAGCTTTTAAAAATACTGATGCTCAAACCTCACCCCTGGAATAACTAAATAGAAATGTGGGGTAGAGTGCTGGATATGGGCATTTTTAAGGGACCCTGGGAAGTTCAAGCGGGCAGGCTGAGATGAGAGCTGCTGTGTTTCGGATTGCCTGTATTGGAGATCCTTTTAGAACCATGGACTTTGATTCTCTCCAACCTAGCTTGAGAAAAAGGAATTTATACTACCCAAAACAGCCTGAGAAAATTTCATTATAATCATTTTTGAAGAAGATGCTTGCTTATTCAAACACGTTATTTCCAGATAAAGACAGGATATATGTTCTGGTTTAAATAATGTAAGGCAATGGTAAACTTCGTTTGCATTATTTGTTCCTTTTACTAAATTATATATGCATAAGTGTATTGCAGAAAGTGGAACACCTTTCTGTGACAGAGCCCAGAGAAATAGTACAGCTCTTGTTTTGTGCTCAAGTATTTCATGTTTTACTGAGGATACAACAGATTACCACTAAAAAATTGTATGTGCCTGGAATAAAACAGTTCATAACTCTTTTATGTTTTTCTTCCTCTCTATCATCCCTGTTTATTTTGTTTATCTGTACTTTTATTCTAATGGCCATGAAACATTCCACAATCGATTAATTCATTCCATGTATAACAGGTATTGGAAGGCATTTTGCAGGCAAATGGATGCAACTAGAAATTATCCTGAGTAAGGTAACTCAGACCCAAAAGGACATGCATGGTATGTACTCAATAATAAGTGGATATTAGCCAAAAATGTACAGAATACTCAGGATACACCCCCACAGAACTCAAAAAGCTCAACAAGCTGAAATGCCCAAGTGAGGACACCTCAGTCCCACTTGAAAGAGAGAAGAAAGCAATCACAAGTGGGGAGGGAGGGACAGACCTGGGAGGGAAAGTGGACAGAGTAGGGGTGAGTGGGGTGAGAGGGGAACCTGATCTGGTATTGAGTGAGGGAAAAGGAATGAAGCCCTGAGACCCAACAGAAAGAATGTAAACAGGCAACCTCAGGAAATAGGAAGTTGGGGGAAGCCCCCAGAATGCACCAGAGACCTGGGAGGTAAGAGACTCTCAGGACTCAAAGGGAGGGACCTTACATGAAAACACCCAACAGAAGGGAGAGGGAACTTATAGAGCCCACCTCCAGCAGGAAGACAGGACATCAAATGAGGGATCAGGTTGCCATCCCACAGTCACACCTCTGACCCATAATTGTTCCTGCCAGAAAGAATTATAGGTATGGAAATGGAGAGGAACTTGAAGAAAAGAAGGTCCAGCAACAGGCCCAAAGTAGGATCCAGCTCAAGGGGAGGTCCCAAGACCTGACACTATTACTGAGGCTATGGAGTGCTCACAAAAAGGGACCTAGCATTACTGCACTCCAGAAGACCCAGGAAGCACCTTAAAGAGTCAGATGAAGATATTTGCACCTAACCAATGGACAGAAGCAACTGACCCCTGTTGTTGAATTAGGGAAAGATGAAAGAGGCTGAGGAGAAGGGCGATCCTATAGGAGGACCAACAGTCTCAATTAACCTGGACCCCCTGGATGTTTCAAACACTGGACCACCAAACAGACAGCATACACCAGCTGATATTAGGGCCCCAACACACATACTAAGTAGAGGATTGCCAGGTCTGTGTTCATTCAGAGATGATGCAACCTAACCCTCAAGAGACCGGAGGCTCCAGGGAGTTCAGAGGTCATGTGGGGTGGGGGGGTAAGGGCATCCACATGGAGGCAGGGGGGTGGGGAGGAGGTATGGGTTGTGGAACAGACAGAGGGTGGATGGGGCGGGAGAATAAAATATGGAGTGTAAAAATTAATTAATAATAATAATAATAATAACAGAATGGCAATGCTGAGGCCAGCGAGATGGCTTGAGGACCTGAGTTAAATCTCTGGGCTCTAGATAGTGGAAAGAGAGAGAACTGACTGCCATAAATTGTCCTCTGGCCTTCATAATATGTCATTATCATGAATCCTCCAATAAATAATAAATAAATGTAATAGAAAGTAAAAGGCAAAAGAATGGTGCTGAAAGTGGTTTCTGTCTCCATGGTGGGTTTGCTTCCTTTCTACTTGACAGACCTAGCTGTTTCTCTGCATCCCTATGACTCACTCTGTTCCTCACTCTGATGCAGAACTCATGCCCCCGTGGAAGTCTTCACTGTAGTCTAGCAGCCCTTAGGTCTCAGAAGATGTGAGCTTCTGAAGCCAGCTATCAGATGTACTTCCCCTCTATTCTGCTGGTGCCTGGTTTAGAACCTGGTGTGCTGCTGCCCTTCAATGACCATGGAAGGAAAAGTTTCTACACCTGTCCTGCATTGCTTATTTCCACCTTAACATATTGCCTAATACTCTAACAATAATAAATCATTTGAATTAGTTTTCATCTGTAAAACGGGCTTAATAGACTACTCAGGAATATTTTAAAGTAACAAGATATATATAACCAAGTACCCAGCACCAACTGGATAAATGAATTAAACTGTAAACTTCTGGAAGGTTTGGACTGGTATAAAATCCAATAATTCATGCTCACTGCAAGTACTCCAGAAAATTTTATTTAAAGAACCTTTAAATTCTTGAACACAAATGGCCCTTTTCATTACTAAATTAAAAACTGTCATTAATATAGTTCTACTGAAGATTTGCCTTTCAAATTCTAGTACCTTCAATTTCCACATACCTTTAAGTCTATTGCACAAATTATCAGTCTTGATGACAAAAAGGTTGAGACAAGCTTTCTTGGTTTTCTTGCCACTCAAATCAGTATCCTATCCACCTTATTTGCAAAAATCTATGTTAACTTAGCTATTTTGCAAATATGGAACAACAGAGGGTGAGAAAAAAATACTGATTTGCCAACACTACTGTACTTTGCAAAAGAAATTATTTCCATAGGCTACAGAAATAACTTATTTGGATTACTTCAATTAAGTCTAATACAAAACATTGCCACCACTTCATTAATCAGCCGCTTGTGAGGATTCCTTTTCTAAGAAGTCTTTTTGGTAATTTGATTAGAAAGAATGGTGGCACGCATTATCATGATTCAGTATGTCCATCGAACAATTTACAGCAAGTTCTCGATAATGATGAGCTTAAAAAATACAGTAATTTCTTCATTTCAGGATCCTATTTTTTATAAATATGATTTTTCAGTCGTTGGCAGTACATGTTGCTGAATAAGCATTAGGAAATATTTCAGTGCTTTAAGAGGCATTTCTTTCCCTCTCCCCACAGACACCCCCCCACGAATGATGCAGTAATTAAAACCTAATTATTATCTTCATTTTAAACAAAACCTAAAGTGAATACCAATTAATAACAACATACTAATGAGCATCTGCTGTGATGAAATTGAATATGAATGTGCTGCAAATTTCGGGTAATTTATTTATTTATTTATTTTTAGGGTAAGTGCCACTGGTCGCTTTCTGCTGTTAGAAGATTATATAGAATGTACACCATTTTCTATGAAGTCATTCTGCACATGGCAATTTCCATCTGAAGAGACAGGGGTGGTTTCAATATCACAGATGTCAAAATAACCAAGTATTGGCCATGTTGTCTTTATGGGGATGGAAGACAATTCTACTGACCTCTATTCAGAAAAAGAATTTACTGTCTTCTACACAAAGGGTTTTCTTTTGTGATGTTTTGTTTCTATTTAACACTTGAAAATCATTTGAGGGCTGGAGAGATGGCTCAGTGGTTAAGAGCACTGACTGCTCTTCCATAGGGCCCGAGTTCAATTCCTCGAACTGACATGGCAAATCACAACTGTCTGCAACTCCAAGATCTGACACTCTCACACAGACATATATACAGGAAAAACACCAATGCACATAAAATAAAGATGTTTAAAAATATTTGAATCTGCACCTTCTTTTACGTGTAAAGATGTACAATTAATACAATGAAGTTTAAATAAATCTTTCAAGTAAAGATTTGAAAGTCATCATCTTGGTTTCCTATACAAACTTAAGATGATAAAAATTTTTATTTAAGCTAGAACTACTAAGGTAATCAATCATTGGATATCAGATTTATAAGTAGAACATTAAGAAGTAAACTATGAAGAGAGAATAAGATTCTTAAGACAGAGCCTTAGTCTCCACATCTACAGTACATACTGGTAAGGCTACATTAGTACTGTTTAAGTAGGTTCTGTTTGTATGCTTCAGAGACTTGTCCAAATGTTTAGTTTTAAATTTTATTAATTAAAACTTTAATGGTATGCTGATATATAGGATATCATATATATTAGACATTAAATTTTTAATGAATATGTAGATATCTGCTATATATAAACGTTTAAGACATCTAATTCCAACATATTAACTGGTGTGTCCACTGATGGAATTTTAAAAATTCTATTAAGTTAAAACAGACATCTATATTGTTAAGAGTATCTCTTATCTGTTTTGCATATGACAGATGCTTTTACAATTCTATATGAAATATTATTTGAAAAAAGGTTCCTGTGGTTGGGTAGTTTTAAGAATGTCCTTTTACTTATAAGCGAGACAGAAAATTATAACTTGACTGTTTTCTATTTGCAAAGTGTCACTGGTAATTTCTTGGCACAACTGACCAAATATCTGCCTTTCATTAGAATAAGAAAATTCTAGAATTTCCTATTCTACCTCTATCAAAAAAAATTGGAAAATTGACATGTAGAATGTTTGATCAGCTTTCTAATATCTTGATAAATGCTCTTAAACAGCCAGTTGTCATTGCAATAAGTAAATAGCAAGTTACTGAAATAAATATACATCACTAGTATAAATGGAATGAGATTGGGATGAAAATATAGTCAACTTCATTGACCTACCTACAAGTTAAGGTGAAGTCTGGGCTAAGAAACCTCACAGAACAAGTTTGCTTCACATGGAATAAGGTGAGCATGGCTGATCCAAGATCTGGGATGTTAATCAATCAGGCTAGCATCATGCAAGTATTCATTCAACTAACTGAGGACATGCCAAGCACTGCTAGGACTCCATCTAAGACCATGAAGGCAACAGTTTAAGTCTGTATAAACTGAGCTGGGAATGGTGGTATACACCATTAATCCCAGCATCCAGAAGGGAGAGACAAGTAGAGGATCTCTGTGAGTTCAAGGACAACTTGGTCTATAAAGTGAGTTCAAGGACAGCCAGGGTTACTTACATAGAGAAACCCAGTCTTTAAAAATCAAAACCATAGTATAATGTCAAGTCCAGTGTGGGTGCATTTTCTTTACTGTCTTATCATATTTCTTTTGTATGTGCATGCATGCCCAGGCTACCCTGCATGCATAAAGATCAGAGGTCAGATTGGCAGGAGTAAGTTCTCCCTTTCCACTTGGTTTCCTTGGTCCATCAGGCTTGATGGCAAGTGCCCTTATAGAGTTCTATAGGCACATCTTCTGTATCAGAGTTAAAGACATCTCCATTCACCTTTTACCTACTATCATTTCCTTTCTATAATATTCTGTCTTGATATGAGACATGGTCTCATTTTGTAGACCCAGCTGGCTTGGAATATGTTACATGGAGCTTAGGCTTGCAAATTCTCCGACACCAGCCCCTTGAAGTGTAGGGATAACAGTTATGTACATCCACACCCAGCTTTTATAACTTTTGATTTGGTTCTGATACTACATTGAGAAGTCCCTGACAGCCATATTCATTCTAAATTTCTGATAATATTTCATCAACACAGCCATTTGATGACTACATGTAAATTAATTATAATAAATAAAAAACTATATTCCTTTAACTTATAAAATACAGTATGTAATGTTTTACAATGTATTCAATCTTCATAACTAGGAGAGACCAGAAGCAACTGGGATTATTTTCCATATTTTATACAACTCAGCAAGGAAAATCATGTTTATGATTCCAGATCTAATAAAAAAAAACAGTGTGTATCTAGTCAGTTTTGAAAAATCAGTAGACTCAATATGGGAATAACTATTCATAGCTAGACTTAAGAAAGAGACAGTATTATATGGCCAAATAGCATCTTATATCTTGGCAAAAGATGTGGATCTTGTCTGGATGAGAGAAAGTCCATCATATGTCCATATAGCTTGAAATCAACAAAGATTTTCCCAAATGCTTTACATGCATTAAGTCAAACTATGTGAAAAGGTCTTGAAGTTTAGGATGACAAGACAATTTTCAGATCAGTCTCCTCTGTTGTATTTAATCGTAAGCATGTAAAATAACTATTCAGATTATCTTTATTTTATAGGAAGAGTAGAGACTCTGGCTACTGGACTTGTCTTAAGTCATTCAGCTAGCTGGTATTCAGAGTCTAAGCCTCTTGATCACCCAATGCTACTTTTCATTCACATACTTCCAAATACTAGTCATTCTCCCAGTCAACTGGTTTTTTTGCTTTTTGTTTTGTTTTGGTTTTTGGTTTTTTTTGTGCCCCCCCAGGCTAGTTTTCTATTGGAAATATTAGCTTTGTTGCCAGAGGTCATCTATTCATATGCACTAGATACCTTCCTTCCAGCTGTAAGGATAGTGTGATGTCATATTCAAAACACAGCCAAGCAAAGGTCAGTGAGGTTTAATCATCAGACTACAAAAGGAACACTGGCTTGGGGCTAGAAGCAGAGGCTGGATAAGAAACTGACCAAACCAAATAAAAAGGCTTTCCAATGTGCATCATTGCACCCTAGAAACATAATCTCCAATTCTGCCAATTTAACCTTGTAATTTCTGATTATATTAATTCTCAAAAGCTTCCCTAAAAATTTGCGTCAAAGGTGCATACAGTAGTGCATGACTGTAATTCCAATAGGGTGCCAAGTTCAAGGCTACAAAAGTAGACACTTAAAAAAAAAAAACAGCCTGGCATGGTGGCACACGCCTTTAATCCCAGTACTTGGGAGGCAGAGGCAGGCAGATTTCTGAGTTCAAGGCCAGCCTGGTCTACAGAGTGAGTTCCAGGACAGCTAGAGCTATACAGAGAAACTCTGTCTTGAATAAACCAAACAAACATGGGCCAGCAAGATGGCTCTACAACTAAAAGCATGTGCCACACAAGCCTGTCGGCCAGAGTCTGATTCCAAAACAGACCATGGAAAAGACAAAGTTGTCTTTTGACCTCTGTATGCATGCACGACAGAGATGTGAGTCCTAACCCCTGCAGATAAAGTAAGTAAATAAGTAGATAGATAGATAGATAGATAGATAGATAGATAGATACATATACATACATACATAGAAAGAAGGTGGTTCTAATACATTATGTACAAGTATGAAAATGCTACAACTGAACATTATGTATAGTTAATAAATGCTAAGAAAACATTTAAAACATAAACAAAAACAAAAAAAATCTATTTCTGATGGGAGAAATGTCAGCATTTGAGTTCTCAGAAATAAAGTTTACTAACTGAACACATTAAGTCTTTAAGTATATACTTGAAAATGTTTTCATTTGGATTTAGAAATTGCTATTGGAACATCAAGAGGCTTTCTTAGTTTTACAAATGAAAATACAGAGGCTCCTAGAGGCCAAGTAGGCTCTCATTTGGAAATGTAAGTGGGGGTGGCAACACAGTTCCTCAAGGCACTGTTATGACTGTGAGTAATATGTAGGAAACACTCAATGTAGCACCTGGAATACTGCAAGTGCTAAGCAAATGGCAACATTATAACTGTTAGCTATAAACACTTACCCTTGGCAAGTTTCCTGAAATAAACCAAACTGGTACTTCCAAGAAGACTTTTTAAAATTTTTGGTACTTTATTCAAGAGCCAAGGTCAAACAAAAGAAGTTGCCAATGTTATAAGCAAATAAGAAGAAGGTAACCCAGAGACAAAGTTTGGAGCTAAGACGAAAGGATGGACTATCCAGAGACTACACCACCCGGGGATCCATCCCATATTCAGCCACCAAACACAGACACTATTGCATAAGACAGCAAGATTTTGCTGAAAGGACCCTGATATAGCTGTCTCTTGTGAGACTATGCTGGGGCCTAGCAAACACAGAAGTGGATGCTCACAGTCAGCTAATGGATGGATCACAGGGCTCCCAATGGAGGAGCTAGAGAAAGTACCCAAGGAGCTAAAGGGATCTGCAACCCTATAGATGGAACAACATTATGAACTAAGCAGTACCCCGGAGCTCTTGACTCTAGCTGCATATGTATCAAAAGATGGCCTAGTCAGCTATCACTGGAAAGAGAGGCCCATTGGACACGCAAACTTTATATGCCCCAGTACAGGGGAATGCCAGGGCCAGGAAGTGGGAGTGGGTGGGTAGGGGAGCAGGGAGGGAGGGTATAGGGAACTTTCAGGATAGTATTTGAAATTTGAAGTGTATATGAGGAAAACAGCTAATAAAAAAAAAAAGAAAAAAATTTTAACAATGGGGAAAAAAAAAGGTAACCACTTTCTTCAGTACCAATTATGGTAAGGAAATAACCTGACAATGTTTATCTTTCCAATAGGCTGCGTTGGGACAAAATACTTCTTTGGTCTTAGTTTCTTGAGGTTTGTATCAGTTCTGTTACTGTATTGTAGTATATTCAAGGACAGGGATTCAATCCTAAACACAAACTCAGGATTCTCTCAAAATTCTGGCACAGACAAGAATAAGGGTGGCATATATGTTTAAGAAAAAAAAAAGCTAAGAGTCAAGCTAAGTTAAGGCATTCCATGCTACTCAACATAAACCTGTGCATTAAGGTTTACTAATACCTCAAACAGGGCCAGACTAGGTTTGAATCTCACTTCTGCTCTTTACTAGATATGTGATCCTGAACAAAGTGTCTATCGGTGTCTCCCTACATGTAAAACAGAGTAAATAGGGTTAGGGTGTAGAAAATACTTAGAACTGTGCGTAAAACACAGTAAGTGATCTTCTTTTCTTTTCTTTTTTGAAGTGTTTAAATTTGGCCACATCATACTTTTAATTAATTTCTACAGTATTTGCTTTATCTAGCTTTTAATATAGCACTGTTTCATAAAGTTATATACTTTATAAGCTCTTATGAGAAGGAAATTATAGCTATGGATATAGTTTATGGTGAATGATGCCACTGTACAGTACAGCATCTAAAAGCTCCAAAAATGATGCTGAAGGAATATTGAAATATTTTGGGTGAGAGGGCCACTTAGCTCTTAACAGAAAGTAAAGAGGTAGATTTTGGAGATATGGTAAGAACTCCTGGGTCAGTCAGTCATAATCTCTAAGTTTGAGTTTACCCATCTGCAAACCATCCACTGAGAGGGTTGTGGGGACACATCACAGGCTTACATAAAATGTTTGAAAAAAGGCTACTGTCACATACAGAAATGGTGGGCACTCAATGGCTTAAATTATTACTTAGGAGTTATACTTTGTAATACCTTTGCTTTGGTGCTAAGATACCCATCATTACATTTTAATGGTCCTAGAACAAAGATAAGTTTTATAGCTGCTGGTCTAACTAACTATTTCTTTCTCTCTTAAATCCTATTACTAAATCAGCAGTATATCTTATAATTGGCATGATAAAAGGGAAAGCAGTAGGCATAAACCAAGTTAATATTCCTGCCTTCTGTGTTCTCCTGATTCAATACTAAGACTAAGTTCTTGTTAATATCCAGTTTTCCCAGCCAGACTACGTTCATTATCCTTCTATGCACAGCTCAGTCAATGAAATAATGAATAGTCTGTTCACAAACATGACTCAGGCTATTTGGCCACAAACTCAGTATTCTAACCGACTATCATAGTACTAGATTAAAAAGTAATTCTCACACTAAGATATCTCTTAGTAGACTCCAATCATTTGGGTCTTAGGTAGTTGTTTGAAAATAGCATAGTAATAGAGTCATGGAAGAGGTCTCATGATCTTCCTACATTATGCTTTGTACAAAAATCCTTCCAGTAACAATTCACTATAGATATACTTTTCAGATGTAAAAAATTTCTAAACTAACCCAAAAAAGGACATTAACATTCATGCATATTCACTGCCTAAGTTCTTCTATCTTACCAGATGATACTACTTTGACAAAACCGAAGCCAAAGCAAACTGGCTTTAATATTTTTAGGGTATAACAGAAATTACAGTATCTACTAATTCTTTAATTATAAACTAGGTCAGTTTATACACAATACCTAGCATTTCTTTCTGAAAGTTTACCTAAACTCTCTTCTACACCCATTTAATAGGAAACCAAGCCACCATACAGAAAACAATTTAAAACAAAATCGAACTGGCTAGCAGACTGTCTTTGGAATAAAATGTATAACCATGAATGTATTTTCCCCAAGCACACTCACCTAAAAAGGGAGGAGAAACCACTCTTTTCCTGAAACAATGTTTATAAAGCCTTCAAGACTGAAGGAATGTCATTAGGAAAAGTCAGAAAATAAAAACTACAATCTTGCCTAGGCTCTAATTCTGCCCACTTGGGGTATTACATGGGAAACCTTTTATAAGGTATCCCACCAATGCTCTCCCCCATTTAAAACACCGCACCAGACCAAGATCTCATCCTAACGTTAAATTTTCTCTTTTACTTATAACACTCCCTGGGGTCCCTTTGGGACCTTCAATGACCACTGTTAACTCTTTCATACTTCCTAACCCTATGCTACACTGCTGCTTACTAGGTTTCTTGGTAGGCTACACTGTTGACCCTTTGGCTTGCTCTTAGGATTCCTTTTCTCCTATTGGGTTGCCTTGTCCAGCCTCCATATGAGGGCTTTTGCCTTGTATTTGTATCTCGGTTTTTGCATTTGTTTGTTGTCTCTTGGAAGTCCACTCTTTTCTGAAGGAAACCAAGTATGTGGGGTGGGGAGTGGATCCAGGGAAGAGAGAAGGCAGTGGCAGTGGTGGTGGGAGCTGGGAGGAGAAACTGTGGCCAGAATGCATGAGAGAGAATCTACTTTCAAAACAAAGGACCAAAACATCCTGCGTCTTTTACATTTTCCTTGGCTGGAACTGTTTAGTTCTTTAGAAGTACAGCAGAAGGGTTAACAGGAGCCCTAGAAGTCATGTTTCTCTCAAAACGTTTTCTATCCACTTATCTCATTTGACGGTCTTGCATATTGGTCAATACCTTCTTGAATATACAAACTTGTATTTGATTATTCCAAAACATAATTCATATCCTTGTTTTCCTCTTTCTGCCCTAGGACACTTCAAAGCTTTGCACATTTTCTTCCAGAAAAGCACAAAAAAGCATTAGCCCTTGTTTCCTCAAAATAGTATACCACTGGCATTTAGTAATTGTTCAGGAAATACTATCACAATACCAAAAAATGCCCCAATGAAGGAGCTAGACCCAAGGAGCTGAAGAGGTTTTGCAGCCCCATAGGAAGAGGAACAATGTGAACTAACCAAGAGCTCCCTGGGATTAAACCACCAATCAAAGAAAACACGTGGTGGGACTCATGGCTCTATCTGAATATGTAGCAGTGGATGGCCTAGTCAGTCATCAATGGGAGGAGAGGCCCTTGGTCCTGTGAAGGTTTTATGCCCCAGTGTAGGGGAATGCCAGGGCCAGGAATTGGAGTAGGTGGGTAGGGAGCAGGTGAGGGGGGAGGGGATAGGAGATTTTCAGAGGGGAAACTTGGAAAGGGAGTAACATTTGAAATGTAAATATAGAAGCCACACAGTGGTGGCACATGCCTTTAATCCCAGCACTTGGGAGCAGAGGCAGGTGGATTTCTGAGTTCAAGGCCAGCCTGGTCTACAAAGTGAGTTCTAGGACAGCCAGGGTTACACAGAGAAACCCTGTCTCAGAAAGACTAAAAACTAAAAACAAAAACCAAAAAAAGGAAGGAAGGAAGGAAGGAAGGGAGGGAGGGAGGGAGGGAGGGAGGGAGAGAGAGAGAGAGAGAGAGAGAGAGAGAGAGAGAGAGAGAGAGAGAGAGAGAGAGAGAGAGAGAAGGGAAAGTGAAAAAGAGAGGAGAAAAAAACGTAAATAGAGAAAGTATCTAATAAAAGAAAAAAAAGAGAAAGCAGTGGCAAATGTTGCTATTCTCAAGTGTACAAATGTTTTAAAGAGGCTAGGAATGAAACATAGTAGGAAAGCAGGTGCTTACAGTGCTCAAGAGTAATCTCCACAATTAAGATGCTTAGCTACAAAGTCATCTGGAATAGCAAAAAACCTAGGGTAGCAAAAACTCTTCTCAACAATAAAAGAACCTCAGGTGGAATCACCATGCCTGACCTAAAGCTGTACTACAGAGCAATTGTGATAAAAACTGCATGTTACTGGTACATAGACAGGCATGTTGATCAATGGAATAGAATTGAACACCCAGAAATAAAAGCACACACTTACGGTGACTTGATCTTTGAGAAAGGAGCTAAAACCATCCAGTTGAAAAAAGACAGCATTTTCAACAAACGGTGCTAGCACAACTGAAGGTTATCATGTAGAAGAATGAGAATTGATCCATT
Organism: Mus musculus; assembly: GCF_000001635.26. Taxonomy (NCBI): domain Eukaryota; kingdom Metazoa; phylum Chordata; class Mammalia; order Rodentia; family Muridae; genus Mus; species Mus musculus. Next base: position 93,391,449 of record NC_000086.7, read on the forward strand.
CTTATCTCCTTGTACAAAGCTCAAGACTAAGTGCATCAAGGAAAACCAGAGACACTGAAACTTTTAGAGGAGAAAGTGAAGAAGAGCCTCGAAGATATGGGCACAGGGGAAAAATTCCTGAACAGAACAGCAATGGCTTGTGCTATAAGATTGAGAATCGACAAATGGGACCTCATAAAATTGCACAGCTTCTGTAAGGCAAAAGACACTGTCAATAAGACAAAAAGGCCACCAACAGATTGGGAAAGGATTTTTACCAATCCTAACTCTGATATGGGACTAATATCCAATATATACAAAGAGCTCAAGAAACTGGACTCCAGAAAACCAAACAGTCCTATTGAAAAATGGGGTACAGAGCTAAACAAATAATTCTCAACTGAGGAATACTGAATAGATTAGAATCACCTAAAAAACTGTCCAACATCCTTAATCATCAGAGAAATGCAGATCAAAACAACCCTGAGATTCCACTAAATGGCTACGATCAAAAATTCAGGTGACAGCAGATGCTGGCGAGGATGTGGAGAAAGAGGAACACACTCCTCCACTGCTGGTTGGATTGCAAACTGGTACAACTACTCTGGAAATCAGTTCGGCGGTTCTTCAGAAAATTGGACATAGTACTACAGCTAGATCCAGCAATATCTCTCCTGGGCATATATCCAGAAGACGATCCAACTTTTAATAAGGACACATGCTCCACTATGTTCATAGCAGCCTTATTTATAATAGCCAGAAGCTGGAAAGAACCCAGATGTCCCTCAACAGAGGAATGGATACAGAAAATGTATCCATTTACACAATGTGTCCATTTACACAATGGACTACTATTCAGCTATTAAAAACAATGAATTTATGAAAATCTTAGGCAAATTGATGGATCTGGAGAATATCATCCTAAGTGAGGTAACCCAGTCACAAAAGAACACACATGATATACACTTGCTAGTAAGTGGATATTAGCCCAGAAACTTAGAATATCCAAGATACAATTTGCAAAACACAGGAAACTCAAGAAGACCGAAGAACAAAGTGTGGATACTTCGTTTCTTCTTAGAATGGGGAACAAAATACCCATGGAAGGAGTTACAGAGACAAAGTTTGGAGCAGAGACGAAAGGATGGACCATCTAGAGACTCCCTCACTGGGGATCCATCCCATAATCAGCTTCCAAACGCTGACACCATTGCATACACTAGCAAGATTTTGGTAAAAGGACCCTGATATAGCTGTCTTTTGTGAGACTATGCTGGGGCCTAGCAAACACAGAAGTGGATGCTCACAGTCAGCTATTGGATGGATTACAGGGCCCCCAATGGAGGAACTAGAGAAAGTACCCAAGGAGCTAAAGGGGTCTGCTACCCTATAGGTGGAACAACAATATGAACTAACTAGTGCCCCCAGAGCTCATGTCTCTAGCTGCATATGTAGCAGAAGATGGCCTAGTAGGCCATCATTGGGAAGAGAGGCCCCTTGGTCTTGTGAAGATTTTATGTCCCAGTATAAGGGGAATGCCAGGGCCAGGAAGTGGGAGTGGGTGGGTTGGGGAGCAGGGTGGGGGGAGGGTATAGGGGACTTTGGGAAGGGAAACTAGGAAAGGGGATAGCATTTGAAATGTAGATGAAGAAAATATCTAAGAAAAAAAGGGAAAAAAAAACACATAAGTAAAACACATAAAATTAGAAAATAGTCCAGAGATGCCTTTCGATAGAGTCTGGAGTCCCATCTAGGGAAAACTGCTTTTTCCTTTCTCCTCTTTTGTGTTGTGAGACAGTCTCTTAATTTATAGACTAGGCTGGTCTCAAACTCATGAACCACTTGCTTCTGTACCCTAAATGTCAGATTTCAAGAGTGTGATACCATATCCAGTCACTCACTTTTAATGTTAGTAATAAATACCATGGAATAGAGTCACTACTTCTTTAATTCCAGCACATAGAAAATGGAGCAAGAAAATCGGAAATTAAGTGTCATCACTCATTACAACAGTAAGTCAGAAATGACACCCTGTCACTAAAAATTCAAAATGAAAAAAACAGCTAAAAATAAATGTCACAGAGGTAAATTGCTACATCAGCAATCAGTAAGTCCAATATCAAATGGTGTGTGATCGTAGCCCTTATAAAGTAAGAGAAAAGAAACCATCTTTACGGCAATACTGCTCCTCTTTAGAGCTAGCATAGGTGGGTAGGGCCTTCAGCAGAAGCTGTTGGCAGTAATTTGAACCTTCAGTCATCTGCAAGGCTGTAGGAGGTCCCACCCACTAATATGACTCCACTGTAATCTATTTCACCTTGCTCAGATACACTGTTTAACATTTGTGAATGTAAAATAACCTTAACCAGTAATTTTCAACCAGGAGAACAAAAGCAACTTGATTGAAACTAATTTACATTTTCAATTATTATTACAAAAATTTAGAAACTCTGCTCTTTTTATGTGGTCTGTTTGTTTTTAAATGATCACCCTTAACCAATGAGAAGGAATGTTTGAAAGGGTTTCAGAATGCTGGCTACTGTGATATAAACAAACCAGGCTGCAAATTTCTTGTTACCTATTCTATTGACCAATGCTCCATCTCAATAAGATAGTAGTAACAATAAAAACAGGTGCTGAGATTGCACACGAGAACACAACTTTATGATTGACAAAACCCACACCAACCCAAAAAACTAGATTTTTCTTGTTCAACATACTGAGTTCTCTGAATGTTTATCCCATGTAGTTCAGCTAGGCTTTGGAAAGACCATTTTCTTTTAGGGGGCAGGGGCCAGGTGGTGGCGCAGAGCTGTGATTTGGGGCATACATTACCAATAAGGATATTTTATTTACTGGAACATACTTTTTACAGCTGGATACTTTCTTTTTGGGGTAGAATTCTGGACATCTGGACAGCTAAGTAGGGACATCCAGTGAAAGATCTCCTAAAGTATATCTTGTTTTCATTTTGGCAGCTCTGGAAAATCTTTTATGGAAGCTTAATTCATCCTACTAATCAGCATAAAAGGAACACCTTTTGTTCCATGTCTCCATATAATCTCCTATTAGAAAGATTCATCCTTAAAAGTACAATTTTACCTTCTTATCATAAGGAAGCTCAATTTTCTTTAATCTGAAATTGCTGCACTGTAGAACTTACTAGACAGGATACAGTTCAATGATTGTTAATGTTCAACCCTCACCACAATCAAACTACAAACAGTCCCACTATCTCCCCAAACTCCATCTTGCCATTCCATTGTAGTCACACCATTCTCTAACCTGTGATAACCACTACTCTGCTTGCCAATATTGTCTTTTATATTTTCAAGATCATATAGTGCTGGCAAGACGGTTCGACAAGATGGTCATCAAGCCTGATGATTTTAGTTCAATTCACAGAACCCATATAAGGAAGGAGAGGACTGACTCTCACAGATTCTTCTCCCACTTACCACACATGCACACACAAACAGAAATAAATAATTGTAATAAAATACAGGGGAAAAAAGACTACTAGATAAAAGGAGTCACATACTACACAGTTTGAGTCTGGCTTCAAGAAGTCAGTGACATGTCTCTTGAGATTCATTCAAGCTGGTGAGTTTATCAGTAGATTAGTTAACTGCAAAGCAATGTTTTATAGTTTTATAGATACAAGTCCTTTGTTAGATATGATATATAACCATTTTCTCATCTCTGGCTTAACATTTCTTCCTCTTAAGTGTTTATGCAGAGTAAAGATTTCTAGATTTCTCTTATGGACCTTGATCTTAGTTTCATGTCTAATAAAACATTGTCAAATATTACATCTTAAAAGTTACTTTTAAAAAGGACTATCCTAACTCCATTAAATTGTTCTTTGCATCTTTATCAAAACTCCTATTTCTTCCCTAGGAAACACCAAGTGTCAGATGGTGATGGTGTAACAATTTGCTTGGAGTATCAAAGAGTCCAAATTTGGGAGGCCATAGGAGATTCTATGATGGTTTCAGCTGTACAGCTGGAGTTGTGGCCATGGAAGAGGCCAGGAAGAAGCCATGGGGTTCTTAGAGATCTCTGCTATCAAGTTGGGCTACCTGGTTAAGCAAATGAAGATCCCTAGAAAAGATTGGTTCTCCTTGCCCAATGAGGAGTCTTAATCTGACTTTTAAACTTTTCATTGGGTGAGGGGGGGCAGGTGAACAGGAGAGGAATTAACTACATATAGGTCTGAAAACCTACATGGGTTTGTGGATATCAATATTCTCCTTCGATGATAGGGATCCTGGTGAATAAAGGGATTACATCTTTGGGTGTGGCATCCAGCACCTTTACCTGTTAAACAACTTCACTAGCCCTGTGAATGAATTTTCCCTAGGGGTGTCTCTTAAGGATGAAGTTTTGAACAGCACTCCACTTTAAAAGCAGTGGAAATATTCAGCTAGTAGACCAGGTTCAAAGTCTCTGTCAACATAGAAATATCCATTGGTTTAAGAGTCCCCAAGCTCTGTTCACTGTTTGGCTGTGGGTATCGGCATCAGTCTGAGTCAGCTGCTGGGTGGAGCCTCTCAGTGGACAGTTATGCTAGGCTCCTGTCTGCAAGCATAGCAGAGTATCATTAATATTGTCAGGGATTGGTGCTTGCCCATGGGATGAGTCTCAAGTTGGGCCAGTTATTGGTTGGCCATTCCCTTAGTCTCTACTCTATGCCCCGTCACTTTATTTAAGACATTTTGGGTATTTGGGTTTTGTGAATGGGTTGGTGTCCATATTGCTCCACTGGGGTTCCTGCCTGGCTATAGGAGGTGGTCTCTTCAGGTTCCATATCCCCAATGCTGTGAATCATAACTAAGGTCATCCCCATTGACTCTTGGATACCTCCCGTGTCCTAGGTCTCTGTCTCTTCCAGGAGATGTCCCCTACTGCTGCCCTGCCATGCCCACAACCCCCTGCAGTTGCAGATTTCCATTCATTCTCATGGCCATCTGGCCATCACTACTGTCCCTCCCCACACCTGATCCTGAACCCTTACATTCTTCTCCCAATCCCCACTCCCACCAAGTCCCCTCCATCCAATAGCCTCTTATGACTATTTTATTCCCCCTTGTAATGCAGATTCCCATAGCTAAACAGTGGATGGAGCTTAGAGACTTTTAGGAGAAAGGAATGTGGGCCTGACGGGGATAGGACGTCCACAGGAAGACCAACAGAGTCAACTAACCTGGACCCTTGGGGATCTCAGAGACTGAGTCACCAACAAAAGAGCATACACAGGCTGGACCTAGGCTTCCCCACACATATGTACCATAAGTGCAGCTAGGTCTTCATGTGGGTCCTGAACAATTGAAGTGGGGGCTATCACAAAAGCTGTTGCCTGTATGCAGGATACGTTCTTCTAGATGGGCTGCCTTGTCTGGCCTCGGTGGGAGAGGATATACCTAGCCTCACAGAAACTTGATGTGCCAGGGTTGGGGGATACCCAGAGGGACTCCACCTGCTCAGAGGAGAAAGGGAGGGGGAATCATGAGAAAACTTGTAGGAGGAAGTGAGTAGGAAGGGGCAGGACATAAAGTGAAAAAGTAAAATAATAATAAAAAAATATAAACATTAAAAAAGTATCCATTGCCATGGAGTAGGGGTGGGGATGGCATTATGTTAGAGAAACAGGACATCTCTGTGCCTTTAAGCTTTACTTCCAGTGGCCTTGGCACCATCTCTGCTCCTGTGCTCAAGAAGCTGCTAATAGTGGCCAGCTACACTTCCATACCAAGAATTCACAGACCAATACTGAACAACAGGACAATCTCTGGTATTGTTCTTCAGGTACCATTCAGCTTGGGTTTTAGAGATAAGGTTCTTCGCTGAACATGGGGGCCTCTCCATGTAGATAAGGCTGGCCAGAGAGCTCCCTACTTCAAGGATTATAAATCTGCTGTGTCACCACGCCTGGCTTTTGAAATGTAGTTTCCCAGAACTGAACTATTGTTCTTATGCTTGCAATGCTAGCACTATAAAGACTGAGCTATCTCTCCTGGTGACACCGTGGTTTTATGTAAAAAAAAAAAAGATACAATTAAGTCTGTTGAAAAAATAAAAGGCTAGCTTGTGTGAGCTTTTCTTAAACTCTAGAAATTCAAAATCAATGTCGCTGCCAGTGAGCTCCACAGAGACAACAAGAAATGTTTCAATTGTGTGTTGTGCTTTTGTTCTCCTGGACTTTGTCTCAATGTATCTGTGCGTACCACTGCCATCCAGCTTTATGTGGTTACCCTTGCCTGCATTTTCAGAAAGATCAAGTCAGCAAGAACTGGATCATGCACATCAGGCAAAGTGTTGCTACTGGGATGCTTTTATGAGTTGGCTTAGGAAGAATTCTCCTCTAAGCAATAAAGACTCTAAACAAAAAAGTATGTATCCCACTGACCTTTACTTTTGCCAATTGATACACTAGCTAGACTTGGATTTTCTAGAAAATGTTGACTTAGTGTGATTATGGATCATCTATCTCTCCGTTCCGCCAACTTTCATTTCTGGAATTTTGAAACTGTGTTATTACACATATACCCATTTAAATTATGAGCTTTTTAATGATTATATATTACTCTGATTTATCCCTAGTCACTTTCTTTGTTCTGAAGTCTAACTTTTATGCTATTAATATATACATTATTTCATTAATGTTTACATAGTATAGCTTTGGCATTTTCTCACTTTTCTTTCTTTCTTTCTTTCCTTTTTTCTTTTTTTTGGGCTGGTCTAGAAGTCACAACACTTGCCTCTGCTTCTTAAGAGCTGACATTACAGGAGTGGGCCACCATGTCTGGTTGTCTTTTTGTTTATGACACACGTATCATATGTGAAGTGAGTTTCTTGAAGAAAACTGAAAGTTGTATCAGTTTAAAAATGTATTCTGCAGTGTAGTGGGGCATCTTTGGGTATATGCCCAGGAGTGGTATAGTTGGATCTTAAGGTAGAACTATTCCCAGTTTTCTGAGAAACTGCCAAATTGATTTCCATAGTGGTAGTATAAGTTTGCACTCACATCAGCAATGCTCCACATCCTCGACAGCATGTTCTATCACTTTAGTTTTATATCTTAGCTATTCTGACAGGCGTAAGATGGAATCTCAGAGTCGTTTGATTTGCATTTCCCTGATAACTAAGGACTTTGAAAATTTCTTTAAGTGCTTCTCAGCCATTCCACATTCATCTGTTGAGAATTCTGTTTAGCTCTGTACCCTATTTTTAAATTGAGTCATTTGGGTTGTTGGTGTCTAACTTCTTGAGTTCTTTATACACTTTGGATATTAGCTCTCTGTCAGATGTAGGGTTGGTGAAGATCCTTGCTCAACTATGTTCACAGCAGCTTTATTTGTAATAGCCAGAAACTGAAAACAACATAGATGTCCCTAAACTGAAGAATGGATAAAGGAAATGTGGCACATCTACACAATGGAACACTACTCAGCTATTGAAAACAAAGACATGATGAATTTTGAAGGCAAATGGATGGAACTTCAAAGTATCATCCTGAGTGAGGTAACTCAGACCCAAATGAACATGTACTCACTTATAAGTGGATATTAGCCATAAAATACAGGATACCCACATTATGCTCCACAGGCCCAAAGGTAAACAAGAAGGTAGGCCCAAGCAATACATGAATCTCACTCAGAAGGGGGAACAATATAGTCATAGGAGGCAGAGAGAGAGAATTGGTGGGAGAGAGGATAGAAATGGGGGTTCAGGTGTGGGAAGACGGGAGAGATAGCTATGAGATTGAATAGAAATCTGCAGCTGGCACAGGGGACAGGGGGGCATCTTGAGGGCATGCCAGAGACCTAGGATAAGGGAGGCTCCCAAGAATCAATGAGGGTGACCTTAGCTGAGGCTCACAACAGTGCGGATATGGAACCTAAAGAGGCCACCTCCTGTAGCCAGACAGAAACACCAGTGGAGAGGTAGGGACACCAAATCACCCACAAAACTTTTGACCCAAAAGTTATCCTGTTTACAAGAAATTCAGGTACAGGGGATGGAACAGAAACTGAGTGAATTGGTTAACCAATAACTGGCTCCACATGAGAGCCATCTCATGGGCAAACACCAATCCCTGACACTACTACTGATACTCAGTTATTCTTGCAGACAAGAATCTAGCATGGCTGTCCTTTGAGAGTTTCCACATAGCAGGTGTCTTAGAGGGATGCAAAGACCCACAGCCAAACATTGGATGGAGCTTAAGTACTCTTATGGAAGAGTTGGGGGAAGGATTGAGGGCTCCAAAGGGGATAGGAACCCCAAGAGGAACCCCACAGGAAGACCAAGAGTTAACTTGAGGTTCTCTGAGACTGAACAAGCAACCAAAGAGCATTCACAGGATGGACCTAGTGCCCCACCCCATACACCTATGTAGCAGATGTGAAGCTTGGTCTTCATGTGGGTCCTGAACAACTGGAGCAGGGCTGTCCCAAAGCTGTTGCCTGTCTGTAAAATTCATTCCCCTAACTACACTGTCTTGCCTGGCCTCAGTAGAAGAAGAAGTGCCTAGCTCTTCAGAGACTTGATATGCCAGGGTAGGAGTATATCTAGGGAGGTACCTCCATTTCTCTCAGAGGAGATGGGGATAGGGGAGATGCCAGGGAAGGGGGAAACCAGAAAGGGCACAGTGATCAGGATGTAAAATGAATTTTAAAAATATATTCTGAATTTTCATTATTCTACACACATACAGACCATCTACATTTGAAGAGGGATCAATATATATGGACTGGCTCCACCATTTGATTATTTTCTGTCTGCTCCTTCTCCGCTTCTGTCCCATATCTTGTTTTCCTGCTTCCATGGGGGTTTAGAGTCCCTTTTAGTTTTATCCATTATAATTGATATTTATTTGCACAGTTTAAGAATTTCAGTGTATACACTTAGTACAGAATCTTTATAACTTCAAGAGGAATTTAAAAGTCCGCGTGGAGCCCCTCTTTGCTCCCAATTTGTGTTGTGTTTAACTTATACATTATAGTTATGTTCAGTGACAGCCATGGTAATATTTTCATCTATAAGATACATTTCACAGAATTCAAACAGAGAGTTTATAGTACACTCAACTCTTTTACTGTGGTTCCCTCATTCTTCACAGTCCAAATTTCCTTTACTTTTTACTTTTATTCTCTCTGAATAGCAATTCCCAGAGCAAATTTGTTTTTCATAGCAGATTTGATGGTAGTGAACTCTGACTCAAGTGATAATTTCTTTCATCAAAAAATTTAGATATAGAAATATGAGGTGACAATTTATTTTAGCATTTCAAAAATATAGCCCAGTTTTTGCCCTCCATAATTCCCGATGAGAAATATATTATCCAGCCAATTTTTCTATGTAACTTTTCTCTGGTTGTTCTTTAATTTTTGTTTTTCATTTTAACAACTGATTATGATAATAACATAGTGGATTTATTTATTTGGGTTTGAATCTAGAACCTAGCATTTCCTAGGGAAGTATTCAACTTCTTAACCATATACCCAGCTCTCACTGAACCTTTTAAACAGGTAAGTTTATGTCTATGCCAGAACTGAGAAAATTTCAGAACCTATTTTTTACATTCTCACAACCCTGTGCTTGTCCTCTTCATTGGGACTATAGTGATATGAATGTTGTCATGGTTTGTATATTCTTGGACCAGGGAGTGGCACCATCTGAAGGTGTGGCCTTGTTGGAATAGGTGTGACCTGGTTGGAATGGGTGTGTCACTGTGGGTGTGGGCATAAGATCCTCACCCTAGTTGCCTGGAAGTCAGTCTTCCACTAGCAGCCTTTGGATGAAGATGTAGAACTCTCAGCTCCTCCTGTGCCATGCCTGCCTAGATGCTGCCATGCTCCCACCTTGATGATAATGGACTGAACCTCTGAACCTGTAAGCCAGCCCCAATTAAATGTTGTTTCTTGTAAGACTTGCCTTGGTCATGGAGTCTGTTCACAGCAGTAAAACCCTAAGACAAATGTTAATATTGTTTTAACACCATCTCACAGTCTCTGGACCTCTGTTACTTTTGTTCTCCCTGGTCTAAATATCCTGCTCTTCTCCTCCATGTTGGATTTTTTTATTTATCTACCCCCAAGTCTATGGACACATAATTCCACTGAGGTAATATGATGAATGTTATTATTGTTGTTCTAATTCATTTTATTTGGTTCTATATCTTCTACTTCTTTCCTGAGACTCTATTTTCTATTCATTTCAAATGTGATCATCATTACTTGTTCAAACATGTAATAGCTGGAGTCTTATGGAAATGTCTGTTAAGTCTTTGTATGAGAATTTTGGTTCCTTTAAAGGCACAGAAATGTTAAGAATGTGTTTTCATTTTAACCCCAGGTGTGGGATATGGAGCTGCCTCAGATTGTCCACAGCAACTGACATAATTGTGTGGTTTTGCCAGCTGCAGATAGTTTCTGTATGTGTGTGTGACATTTGAAATTCTGGAGCCTTTTCAGAGGATATATATGCTTGAGCTCTGATAGAAGGGGCTGGCTGGCTGGATGCTGTTGGTTGAGGTTTTTCAAGTAGCGTGCAAATAGGTTAAAAGAAGAAATTAGATGTCCTGACTGCAAAGATCAAACATCCTCCAAGGAACGTGAACCTCCTAATCAGAAGAAAGTAATATAATGATAATGTTGCCCCCTTCCCTCTCAACCATTTCCCCCCTCCTATCTAGTGTTAGGGGTTTCAAAGGCTAGAGAAGAACCTACAAAGTAGCTACAACTCTCCTCTTTCTTTTTTTTTCTCTCTTTCCCTTTCTTTCACAAAAGCTAAACACATACTAAAACACTAAGCTGAATTGTCAAAATGGTACTTCAATTTCTGGAGACCAGCATCATTAGGATTGGTCTGTGAATTTTACCCTTCTGTGGCATTGGTACTAGTTCAATTGTTAAAACTTTTGGAGTAATACTAAAAATGTAGCTCTGTGGTAGAGTGCACGCTTAGCATACACAAGGCTCTGGATTCAATTTCCAGCAACAGAAAATACAATCTCAAAAAGGAACTCCTACAGTGTTTTCTGGATGTTCCATGTGTGTGATCTGCCTTAGTAGTTTACTGGAGTTCCAAGTGATAGTTTTTATTTCTTTGTCTTAAGTCTTTGGTTTGCTAATTAGAAGTCCCTTGCTTCCCCTCAGGAGTTTGTTCATAAGAAATTTTATGGGGCCATTTCTCCAGAGGTATTTCCTGTGATTCTCCTTGGTACAACTACTACAGTCTCTCCCTCTTCATTTATAATTTATTTGTTGTTTCTGACAGTGCATGGTTATATAGTCCAGGCCAACGTTGAACTTGTAATTTTCCAGGCTATAGAGATGGCTCAGTGGTTAAGAGCATTTATTTTTGAGTGGGCTTGGATTCTGTTCTCAGCACCCACATGGTAGATAACAACCTTCTCCGGTTCTAGGGTACCCAATTCCCTCATCTGATCTATGCATGCACTAGGCATGCATGTGGTGTACATACACACTGAAGGCAAAGACTTATACATGTAAAAAGAAAGTAAATCTAAGAAAATAAAAATGTGTAATCTTTCTGCCACAAGACTCGTTGTGAGTGCTTGGATGACAGTTATGCACCATATTTAGTTCCTTGGTACTTCTTATTTTAGTTTTACACTGGAAAGCTGGGTCTGTAGTTACAAGTCTATCATGTCCTTCTGTAAGTGTGATCTAATCAGAGCCAGTGGATTAGAAAAAGGAAGCAATCTCTCAGAGTTCCAGCACCTACTGACTCCCATCCCAGCTTCTGTTTATCCCTACCAGATCACTTAGGGCCTGAATCATGAGAAAAAGAAAATCCCCTGAGGGGTTTCTACAATGTCTCTGTATGACAGGGGTTCCCTCGGCTGCTGAAGCCTTTGCTGTCACCTGGTGCTAAAACCTGGTTCTAGATAGGTTTCCGCGTGAAAATGAAAAATAGACTTCTCATTTGCTAGTACTTGAAATCTGTCTTCATCTCTAATTTTGTCATTTATTTTTTAGGGTCTTCATGTTATTGCTTCAAATATTAAACTTAAGAACCTAGAAAGACATTATTATTTTCTCACCTAGAACTGAAATGATGATAAAATCTGAGTTTCAAGTGTTAGCTTCTCCAGTCCACAGTCACAATTTTAAAGATCTGGATCAAAATTCTTACTTTCGAGTAACTCATACTACATTAATTCTATTTCATCATGTCTCACTGCTACTAATTCTGTAATCTTTCACCTTTAAGCACCACTGTCACACTTGAAATATCTGAGCTTAGTTCTGTAGTCTTCTACAGAAAGGCAAAAATCCAAAATTTCAACCCCAAGACTAGCATCTTGGAGACAGATAATATATGCAATAAATTTATTTATCTAAATGACAGATGTCCTAACCAATATTTCTAAAAATAAAAGTAACTTTGTACACTATGAAGGTGAGGGAGAAAGTAAGATCCTATGTAATGACCAAGAGAAAACAATATATACTTGATTCTGCTACAAATGTTTATTTCTAAGATAAGACTTTATTTTGATGTCACTGATATTCCAGGAATGATTTGAACATATTGTGTTTTGTGTTTGTGTTTGCTTATATATCATTTATCTGTTAGAAATAATGTAAATGAAAAAAAAAAAAAAAGAAATAATGTAAATGGAGGAAGCCGCATTCAATTGAAACCTAAATATATTAAAAACATAGACACACAACTCAACCATGAATTAGCTATTGAGACTAGTTTTACCTACAGACTGAGGTTTACCCTGTGTTCTGAGCTATACTCTCCCATAGCTGATGTTTGCTTCAACTTTCCTTCTAATTTTTCTTATGGTTTTTTTAATTGGGCATTTATTTCATTTACATTTCCAATGCTATCCCAAAAGTCCCCCACCCACCTACTCAAACTTCTTGGCCCTGCCGTTCCCCTGTACTGAGGCATATAAAGTTTTCACAACCAATGGGCCTCTCTTTCCACTGATGGCCGACTAGGCCATCTTCTGATTTATATGCAGCTAGAGACACGAGCTCTGGGGGACTGGGGGGGGGGGTACTGAGCAGTTCATATTGTTGTTCCACCTATAGGGTTGCAGATCCCTTCAGCTCCTTGGGTACTTTCTCTAGCTCCTCCATTGGGGGCCCGGTGATCCATCCAATAGCTGACTGTGAGCATTATTTTAAATAATCTTCTAGCCTCCATATCATCATGACTCAAAGCTACAACCTTTCTGATGCCCAACTTCACAAGCACATTTCAGATATTTTTCAGGGTTAATCACCACATCAACTATAATATTTATACATTTCATAGCAACTTAATATGTGTAATACAATGCTACTGTTTTCACTGGGTTCCTACATTGTGACTTAATCCCTTTTATTTCACCATAACTTGTTAGGGAGGTAAACATGTAGATTATAGAGAGGCCAGAGTAAATGGAGAAGAAATACTGCTGGAAAGACATGGCATGAAGAGAAAAATTGAGGCCTGTGACATGGAATATATTCCCAATATGTTCATTCATCCATTTATTCTCTCCTCCCTCTCTCTCTTGTGAAGGGATGGTCTTTTCAGACAGAGTCACCAAGTAGCCTGCAACTCTCCATATAGACAGAGAAAGCCTTGCATTTTCTAACTATCCCCTTAACTCCACCTTCTTAGTGTAAGGTATCACAGGCATGCGCTGATAAGCCTAGCTTGCAACATTTTCTTAATTTCAAGATTTACCTCAAAGCTGTTTTAGTTTTTTATGTATATGAGTGATCTGCCTTCGAACAAACTCTGAAGAGGGGATCAGATCCCATTACAGATGGTTGTGAGCCACCATGTGGAATTTAACTCAGAACCTCTGAAAGAGCAGTCAGTGCTCTTAACTGTTGAGTCATTTCTCCAGTTCAAAGACTATTTTATTAAAAAATAGATTTATCTGTTTATTCATTTAATCTACTTATTGATTTAATCTATTCATTAAGCTATTCATTTAATCTATTTATTTATTTAATATATGCGAGTACACTGTCACTGTCTTCAGATATACCAGAAGAGATCATTGGATCCCATTACAGATGGTTCTGAGACTTTTTTTTAAACCTATGACTAACTTAAAAGAAGAGCATAGCTTGGAGCCACTCAGCTAGAGTGAGATATCTAAGCAACCCACAGATTAGTCTGTTCTAAATAGTCTATTTTAACTTACTGTTTCAAAGTATTAGGGAATACCACCTTTGCCCTAAGGCTGGTCTTCCTAACACTGAGAATGCTAAATATACTGCACAGGAAATAGGGAGGCAGATCCTGCAGCTTCTATGTAGAAGCTTCTGCCTTTTCATCGGGATACATTTATATTTTACTGACCCAACTAGTCTAGCTTTTATTTTACTTTCCTATACAATGTTCTCTCATTTTCAAGTACTTACACGCAGGTTTATGTGAAGAATTGGAATGGCTATTGTTAATGATTTCCTACACCTTCCAGACATACCAGCAGATGGAGGAACATATACATACCCCTGAAAAAGGCTCATTTTGTTTCAGGTTGACTATGACTTCTATCAAGGATCAGCCCATGTACATTTAAAGCAACTCCCATTGTTTATGGGATTTATCACTGGTCCAGAAAATTTCCCTTGTTGACTCAACTATGAATTAAAAGTCAAGCATAACTCAAAGTTCTCTAAAAGTCTGAAAATAAAACCCAAACATACTACCATGTTATGTTTAGCACACAAGAATAATATGCAGTATAGAAGTCCTAAATTCAAAATCATTAAACCGTAAAGAGTATCACCTCCAAACTCTTCTATATAATTTATATGAGAGAAAATAAATCAAATAGCTAATTCTACCAGCTTTAACTTCAAAATGTGTCTTGGACCTAACAAATTCTCATAAACAGACCTGCTTCCCCTTGGATCAAGGAGAAACTACGTTCCCCATTTCTCTTAGAATTATGAATCAAAGTCCTTAATCTGTATCACCAGGCCGTCCATGTCTGTCTCAACATGCTGCTCCATCTCTCTCACTATACCATTTAATACTTTCCCCATTATTCATTTATATTGTATCACATGACCTCTTTGTTGTTTCTTAAATGGGTTAAACATACTGTATCTCAGGCCCTAACTTCCTGTGTTTCCGGCCCCTTCCACTGGGCTCGTTTTGCAGATATATGCTATGTTTATTGCCTCAGGTTCTTCTGGTCTCTTCTCAATATTACTGTTTCAAGAACTGTGTTAACCCCCCA
>NC_000086.7:93411665-93456665 GCF_000001635.26 Mus musculus
ATGCTTTAGTCTAATAGTGATCCCTTTATCTCTCCATCATCTCGTCTTATTGCTCAGGAACTCTAAGATAATAAAGCTGTTGGGCCTCCCTTCCTCTTTGAGCACTGGAGTGTAGGAAGGTTGAATTACCCTAGCTCCTCCACTAGAATACAGACCTATTTGAAGCCGGGTCTGGATCTCCTACTTTGTGGGAAGAATGATTTCCTATTTCTTTCCAGTATGAGAGATTAAAATTCCTCATATAAAATTTCATGAGAGCTTCTTTTCTTTCTTTTAAACTTTGCCAGCAATGTACACCACACTATATGACTTAGTACTAAGTGTAGGAGTGATACTTAGTCAAGCCTCTGACCAGGATCATTACATAGTCACACCTGCTCTTACCAGCCAGCACGATTTACAAATTATGTAAATACATTTTATGATTCATCATCTTGAGCAACTTGATTCTAGAGTAAAATGAGTAAAAAGACTCATTCTTTTTAAAATGCTGTTTAAATGACCAGTCAAAGGGGACAGATTCCATGATTTCTCAGTCCAGGGCCAAAGTAATTATAAAACCATGACACCATCAGTATCTGATCAAAATGATACAGATTTTCTTTAGGAAAAACCTTTGAGCAAAACCCTTGAGGACAATTACAAGTTAGAAGCAAATATAATTAGCAACTGGTAGAACATTTCTACACAAAGGATGCTGATGAAAATAGAGCAGTATCTACCTGGAAGAAAGAGTCTTTCCATTGACATGTGCATAAACACACTTCAACATGTTAATCAATATTTTAGAAGAGATAGAAGAAAGGAGGCTAATCACAACATCAGAACTCTTGAAGCCAAAACACTGCAACCAAAGCAGAGTCAGAATCAATACTATCCACAATGGGACAGTGATGTGCTGAGAGACTTTGTAAAGTTTATTGGAAGGTATTTGTTTCACAGCGTGCTGATTGGTTTTCCTCTTTAGTGATAAGTTATTATTCCCTGTGGCTAATTTTTGGCTCATGTTATATAAATAGGCATATTAGTCAGGACTTGCACAAGGTTGCCTAAAGAACTAACTTGGCTAGGAAGCACATTTTAAAAAGTTTTATTTTTATTTATGTATATAATATGTGTATGTCACAGGTGACCACAGAGACCAGAAGCATGTGGCAGAACTCCTGGGACTAGAGTTACAGGCACCAGTGAGCTATCTGATGAGCACCAGTGAGTTAAGAACTAAACTAGGATCCTTTGGAAGAGCAATAAGCTCTTAACCACTGAGAACCTCTCCAGTCTCACACAGGGAACATATTTTTGACTCACCAGTCTTTCCTTCACGATTCTACCCTGTGTATGTATAGCATTGTTGAACTGTGTTGTGACCATGAAAATAGGTTGCTGCTGTTGTTGTTGACAGATGAAAGAAGAATCACAGGGGAATCATGAATAGCCCATAACTGAATTTCTTTCTCTTTTTTTTATTGGATATTTTATCTATTTACATTTGGCTTCCCCTCTGGAAACGCCCTATCCGATCCTCCCTCTCCTTGCTTCTATGATGGTGCTCCCCCACCTACCCACTCCTACCTCCCTGCCCTGGCATTCCCATTACATTTAAAAATATGTATTGTCTTAGATTGAAAATTAAATGTTTGTTCTTTATTAAGCCATTGTTAGTTTTGATTTCCATTACCTTTAGATCAATACAATTTCTAAGTGTTATAGATAAAAATATGTTCCTAAAAACATATGGTGGAGTTCTAAGCTCCATTACCTATAAACATGCTTTATGTTAAAATACGATCTTGGCAGAAAGTAAATCAAGTTAAGAAGAAATTGGAGTGAATTAATGTGGCCTCTAAATACAGAATGACCGGTGTCCTTATGAGAAGAGACAAATAAGAAGAAGATGGCCATGAGACAAAAGAATCACAGATTAGAATAGAATATGTACAGAGCCAAGGGAAATCAAAGATCTTCAACTGCTAGGAGAGGCAAGAAGGGGTTCTGTCCTATCAAGTTTAGCAGGATGACTGTGATGACACTTATAAGCTGGACTTCTCCAATCTAGCATAATGAGATAATATATATGTGCGATTTCTGTTGTTGTTTTGTAATACTACAAATTGCCAACCCATGATCTTGTATATGCTGTGTTAGCATTCAACTAATGATCTATATATGTCCATCCAAGTTTCACCCTTGAAGCCATCTGGTTTGTGGTACTTTGTTAATATACTATCAGTTAAGAGTCATACATTGAAGACTATATAAAACACTTGGGTCTAAGAAAACATCTTAGGAAACAAACTAGCAGTAGTATATATAAGAATGTTAATACAGCCAAATAAATTTATCTAGAAAAGGTGGCAATGGCGGGTTTATTCTGCCATGTACTGGTTTCAGAGAGGGTAAAGGACTGTATACAGTTCTGAATGCTTCATACACCAACTCTAAGAATGAGCATAAGACAGGTGCTGAATAAGTAGTTACTAAAGACAGGAACAGAGAGAGAAATATCAGTCCAGATTCATGCAGTATTACCCTTGGAAATAAGACTAATAAGTGAAACATGGGTCACAAATACAGAGCATATGTAAGACCTTTTTACTTAATAAAATATAAAACTTTAAGAGTAACTAGAAATGTTCATCAACAAACAGATGAATCATCCATCTGGGTTTAATTAAATACTATTGGCCATCAAAAAAGAAAGAAAATTCACACAGGATATAAGGATGGACAGTATGTTAAATGAAAGAAGTCAGACACAAAGGGTGACATATAATCTCATTTATATGAAATCCTCAGCATAGGTAAATTGCTGAGACTGAGAGCAGACAGGCCTTTTGTTGTAGGTAGGAGGAGAAGAGGATATGGACTAGGCACTAATGGGCACAGCCTTTGCTTTTGGGGTGGTAAATGGTTGCAATTGGACAGACATGCCAGTAACACATTAAGAATATATCAAATGGCAATATATTGTTTACCTTAAAATATTATTTCAATTTTCTCTTTGTAGGAAAAAAGCGTGAAAAATATATTGAAAAATAAAAGTTGAGTATGTGCTTGGTAGTAGAGAAGCTATACATAAAATTCAGAGATCTCAGTGTTTAAGCACACCAAAACTCTAACATGCCTTCCACAAAAAAAGCCTCTTTCTATACTGGAACATCAACAATGTTTCAGATTTCCCACTACAGCTCTGAGGTCCTCTTCCCTCACCCATTTCATTCATAATTCCTTAAGAGACCACAATTATTGTCATACTTTTACTTATGTAGAAATATAAAACACTACCCAAGTAGCTTGTCAACATTCTTGATCCATCCCTTACTCATTAAACCAACAATTTGTTTAGGCATAGCCATTCTGAAGTCATACCATATTATGACTTTGGGGTAATAATCTTCTCTCTCCCTGGAAGAACAGAAGCTGTGCATGACAGTGATGGTGACAGAAAGGACCTCAACAATTTTACAATAGAGGATAATGTGAGAAAGCTGAGGACTGTCCCAATGTAGAACAAAAGGGCATGTTATGGTTTCCCCTGGAAGTATCCTTTAAGAAAATTAGTTGACTGTATATGGGATAGATTCCCAGGTGGGACAGTCTCTGGATGGCCTTTCCTTCAGTCTCTGATCTACAGTTTGTCTCCATATTTGCTCCTGTGAGTATTTTGTTCCCCTTTCTAAAAAGGACTGAAGCACTTTGGTCTTCCTTCTTCTTGAGCTTCATGTGGTCTATGAATTGTATCTTGGGTATTCGGAGCTTCTGGGCTAATATCCACTCATCAGTGAGTGTATACCATGTGTGTTCTTTTGTGATTAGGTTACCACACTCATGATGATAATTTCTAGTTCCATCCATTTAGCTAAGAATTTCGTGAATTCATTGTTTTTAATATCACCAAACCCAGACACTATTGTGGATGCTAAGAAGTTCTAGCTAACAGGAGCCTGATATAGCTGTCTCATGAGAGGCTCTGCCAGAGCCTGACCAATACAGATGCGGATGCTTACAGCCAACCATTGGACTGAGCACAGGGTCCCCAATGGAGGAGTTAGAGAAAGGACTGAAGGAGCTGAAGGGGTTTGCAACCCCATAGGAAGAACAATTTCAACCAACCAGACCCCCCCACCCCTGCCTCCTAGAGCTCCCAGGAACTAAACCACCAACCAAGGAGTACACTTGTAGGGACAATGGCTCCAGCCACACATGTAGCAAAAGATGGCCTTGTCAGGCATCAATGGGAGGAGAGGACCTTGGTCCTGTGAAGGCTTGATGGATGCCCCAGTGGAGGCAGGAGAGGGTGGGTGGGTAGAGGAACAACCTCATAGAAGCAAAGGGGAAGGAGGATGGGAGAGGAGGTTTTGTGGGGAGACCAGGAAAGGGGATAACATTTGAAATGTAAATTAAGAAAATATCCAATAAGAAAATGGAAAAAAAGAAACAGAAAATTAGTTGAATAAACAACTGAATAAAGAACTCTACTACAGTATTTCTACCCTAGGAATTGTTTAATTTCTCACATTATTACTACCATGACCCAAGGAATCACGTGCAAACATTATTTTAGCTGCATATCAAAATTAGAACTGTCAATGGTAAAAAAATTAATTTGCTTTGAAATCTAAATTCTACAACAACAACACCACCACCCATGGATGTGTTTGTTTTTAGGGAGAAGTATTCCATGACATAACCTGAGCTGGCCTTAAACTCATAGCTATCTTTCTACCTGAGCCTTCTGAGTGCTAAGATTAAAGGGAAAAAAAAACCCACTGTATCTACTTTACAATAAAATAAAAAATTGTTCTTTTCAACTTAAGCTTGGTTTTGATTAATAACAATACAGATTCTCCTGTGGTTCAGTTGCTATCTGTGTACATGGCTATGTTAAGAAAACCAAACACCACGTCCTTATTAAAATATTTATTACTTCATTTAGTTAAGTCCAAGCTTTGTCACTACGACAAATGAAGAAGATCTTATTATTTAATAATATAAAACTGTACTTCTGAATTTAAAGCCATTTAAAGCAGATAAGATTGAGAGTATTTTTAATAAACAACAACTTGTATACCATTAAATTCCCATGCGTCCAAAGAAAATTTAAGAATACAGAAAGCATATTTTAATGTATCTAACAGAGAAAAGGCATGTCCAAAGCTCTGGAAACAAAACTGTCCCTGTTTTTTGCTCATAACTCAGGCAATATGAGTCTTAAAAAGGCCAAGTTGCATATCCCAAGTCAATTCTAGAAAGTATTCAAATTAACTGTAATCCAGGACTAAGAGAGTGATTAGATGAAGATGAGACTGGCACCTTAAACATCTAGTGTTTTACCACAAACTTGAACCTATCTGAAATCTTCACTAGTTTCATACTAGAAATGGACTGTGATTTGTTCAATTTATAAATGACCTTGTTTTGCCCACAGATAACAATTTTATACAATCAATGTTAAACTACTTTCTAAATTGTTAATACTATGTGTATAAAACAATGGATTTATTGTGACATTTTCATACATACCTGCAACGTAGTTTAATTATATTTATACTGATGTCCCATATCCTCTCTCTGTAGTATTCTTAAATCTAGAGTCTATATACAGGGAAGATATAAAATGTTTTTCTTTCTGAATCTGTATTCTTCCATTTAACGTGATAATCTCTGGTTCAATGAATTTTCATAAGAATTGCATTACTTCATTCTTTTGTATAGCTAAATAAAACCTCACTGTGTAGATATACCACATTTTTTTATACATTCTTCTATTCACAAATAAGAAAATGTAGAAGATCTATAAACGTCCCCAATGCTGAGCAAATTTTATAGGGTAGGTGTTTAATACAATTTTTTTTTAAAGGAGGGAATCACACTTCATTTTATAGACCAGGCTGGCCTCAAATTCATGGTAGCCCTGTTTCAAACACCTAATTGCTAGGCTTATAAGCATGTACCACTACACCTGGCATTATTATTAAATAAGAGATACAGCTGAGACTCAGTAATTGAGAGCTTAAGTACTAGATGAGCATAATCTTTTCTTTTCTTTTTTTGAGGGTGAAGGTTTTGAAACACTATTTCTCTATACAGTCCTGGCTGGCTATTCTGGTACTTGTTCTGTAGGCCCAAATGGCCTCAAAGTAAAAGGTCCACCTGCCTCTGCAGGGATTAAAGGCGTGCACCACCACACCCAGCAAGATGAGCATAATCTTGTAAAATTGTTATTTTGGAAAATCTGTAGAACCTGCAGTGATGATGTGCATTGTAAAACTGCTTCTCCAGCGTCTTTGGTAAGATTAATGTTTTATTGCTAGTAGAAAAACTCAGGAGAAAAGCATCATAGTATTACTTTCCTAATTCATTACTAGCAATTCAAATGGACTAATGAAAAATTAGCTGAGTACTACTTTCAAGGCTCCTGTTCAGAAACGATAAGGACAGTTTCACTAATCAGTACATTCTGAAATAGTAATTCCAGAAGGTCGTGTCTGAGCAGCCAATCTATCAAAGCTTCTCCTGAGGATAAGTAGCTTAGACTATGGTAAACATCTGCTTAAAATGTCATAGTATGGAGAAGGGTAGAATATAAGGGAAAAAACCAAGTTACTTTGAAATGCTTGTGTTGGCTCATTTAAAAAGGATGCTAAATCACAAGATAACCTAGTATATTAAATTACTATCAGCAATACCACTGATGTTTATCATAAGCTTAAGGATCCTCTAACGCTATTTCATTTTTTCTCCTCACTATAAACTGATGCATCAAACTAGCTGACTTTCAAAGAAATAACCCAATTTCCAACTTAAATTGATGAGTTAGATATTTTAAGTCTCCAAGGTAAAATAAAATATGATTCATAAAATATGATTCTCCTTAGAACCTGTGGGTCACAACCCCCAGGAGTCAAATACACACATACACACACACACACACACACACACACACACACACACACACACTCTTAGCAGTAGTAAAATTAGCTATATGAAATAGCAACAAAAATAATTTTATGGTTGGGGGTCACAACAACATGAAGGACTGTATTACAGGGTCATAGCACTAGGAAGGTTGAGAATCACTGCTCTACAATTAGACTAATGAGGACCTCTACAGCATGTGTCTTTGTTCTGTTTATTTACCTGTTGACTTAAGTCTTGAGAATGATGCAAAAGTAATTCATAGGACAGCTAATTTTCACATGTTCTACATTTTAAAACCCTATATTATTATGCTAATTATTGAAACTTTAGAAAGTCAAGGCACATTTAATATTTACCCAATTATTTGAAAAGTTATTGACAACGTCCAAATGTGTGAAAGGCTTTGCTACAAACAGTACAATTCAGCTGGGCGATGATGGTGCATAGCTTTAATCCCAGCACTCAGGAGGCAAAAGCAAAGGCCAGCCCCATCTACAGAGGAAGCCCCAGGACAGCCAGAGCTACAAGGAGAAACCCTGTCTCTGAAAAACAAAATAAACACAGCACAACAACCAAACTGGGATACTAATAAGGTACTGGTATACTGTAAAAACTAGGATAGCCATCAACAAAGCTATGTGGCAATAAGAATCACTACTATATTTACTTTTAGGTACATTGATAATACACTATCCTAATCAAACAATTGAGATAAAAAAAATCATTTGAGTGGGAAACACTCACTATAAAATTTTCATTACAGTCCTATTGAAAAAGTAGCCTGTAAGAAGTGTGGTTAAATTGCATGTAGTGCATGAAGTAGCCACACAGAAAAATGCTACAAAGCATACCTTCATTGTGACAGCAATCAAAATTACATATAGATATGCAAAAGAAAAGAAAGACAATACAACAAAACACTTTCCTAAAACTAGACTGTGTACCATCTTTTTCAGAGAAAAGATTTTACATCAAAAACTGGGACAACTACAAAGTTGCTTTTGCATTAAAAAATAAGTAAATAATGAATCTCCAACTTTTACCTTTTCAACAAAATAGTCTATATGATCACACTACAACGTCCAAGAAGACTTACAGAACTAGTTTAAGTTTGTCTACCTTAGTAATAGTTAGACAGTAACTAGTTATGAGATCCTTTTTGTTCAAAATATCTGCAACATTCTGTTCACCAGTTTGGAAAGTACAGTTTGGATTGAAGGTACTCCAAGGGGGCATGGGAGGAAAGGCATCTTAATAACCAGAGAGGCCTCTCTAGATTCCATGGTCCATAGTTGGTAGTCCTTAATGGCAGTATGCATGATCCCTCAGGCAACTATACTAAGGTTTGCTCAAGAACCAATGACCTATGAAGAGACTGATAAACAATTTAATGACACAGAGCGCAGAAACGCATCTCAAGATGAACTCTTTGAAGTACAGTTTTGGAAGATTTTCTACTGCTTACAAAATGGGATTTGATTAAGTCTATAAGTTTCTACAAGGAATCTCTTTTGTAATTATGAAGTTGTAACCCTTATGAAACATAAGTAAATCATAAGAATTAATGTTTCCCCTTCTTATAAATATAATATTGATTAAGATATGTTAAAATATAAAGCATGTATTTTCTCTCTCTCTCTTTTTGTTTTGTTTTGTTTTGTTTTGTTTTTTTTGGTTTTTTGAGACATGGTTTCTCTGTATAGCCCTGGCTGTCCTGGAACTCACTTTGTAGACCAGGCTGGCCTCGAACTCAGAAATCCGCCTGCCTCTGCCTCCCCAAGTGCTGGGATTAAAGGCATGCCACCATGGCCAGCTATGTATTTTCTTGAAGTCTGGATAGTGAGGAAAAAAAATCTATCAATGTGATAGAGGGATGTCGTCAGAAGGCAAATATAGAGCCTCTGCTTCCCAGAGCTAAAGGCTGGACAAACAATCCTCTGCTGTCTTTTGTGTAGTACTTTAACATTAGGTTATAGTTACCTCTGGTCTAAGCACAGCTTTCATGCAGACTGGACACAGAGGCCCATTTCGGGAGAAATGAAGGGGAAGACGTCGAAGGCGACTGCAACAAGTTGGCTCTTCACATATCAACCAGCCCTGGAGACACAAGAAAGAAAAATCACCACTGACCAACAAAAATAATAAATACTTCTGTTATCAACCTTACCAAACTTGCTAAGAGATTACAAAATAACCTAATTATCTACCTCTTTGGATGTGTTAAGTAGATGTATGCTCTAAACTTAAAAGTTAGAAAAAACATGGGATTAGAGAGATGGCTTAATGGTTAAGCATACTGGCCATTCTTCCAGAAACCAGGTTCAATTCCGCATGGCAGTTCACAGCCATCTGTAAACTCCAGTTCCAGGGAATCCAACATCCTCTTCTGGCCTCTGTGTGCACTACACATGCTGTACTTATATACATGCAGGCAAAATATTCCCACACATGAAGTAAAAAGAAATGTAAAACCTTAAAAAAAATCTCAGAGGGATTCCCATAAGGTTTTGCCTTTTCTTAAAGAATATATATGCCCCCCATCGAAATTTCACAATAAAAACTTATTATTATGCAACCTGTAAATCAAAGGGTTTTAGTTAAGACCATCACACCAAGTGTATAGTAACAAGTGACCTTCATAAAAGCTGACTGATCACTACCTAGTTATATAACTATGCTCAGTTCCCCTTCTTTATAAAATAGGTATGTCAATAGTACTGATTTTATGACTTATAAGACTGCTGTAGTGATGTAACACACTTAAAGTACTTGCAAGTGTTCTTGTTATAAAAGAAATGCTTAATACTAGTAAATATTAGACTTACATCAGTTTGTACTATGTGTGTTCTCTGGAGGCATAAATCTGGTTGCTATGTTTTCAAGGACAACTTGGAATAAGCACTATTTTTCTGAGGTTTGAGGCAGCCATTGCCTATTTCTCTGGCCTGTAAATATAATGTCACCTTTTCTTCTTATGTTAACTCTCCCTTCCTGTTCTTTAAATTTTCTCAATACAGTATGTCTATCATTTTGAATTAGCATTATGTTTACTATAAAATGTATGTTAAACAGAAAGTCAAGCTATCACAAATAGTTGAGTAGATTCCCATTCATACTGAGGCCCTAAGGCTTGTGGGCTTTGATGGTACATACATTGCTACCGAGGCACAGTAAAGCCAAGCCAAGCAAGGTGAGGTGCTGAGGTAGGTGAGCAACTTATATCCTTATGTTCTCTCATCTCAGTGCCCATTCCTATAAGGCCCTAAGAAGGGAGGTACTGGCTATCTATAAGGCTTGGGGCATTCTGAGAGATAATTTCTGACTTGAAGAATAACCAGAAGTTTGGTAGGTGGAAAAGAAAAACTTGGGCAGAAAGAACAACCAACATGCCAAATTGAGGCCAGAGTCAAAGTATAGTTTAGTTAACAAAGGCATAAGTAGCATGTGTAGCTCCATTCCTTATTTGCACTTTCAGCAGCTTGTCCTACCCCCTAGATAAAAGCTGCATACACTTGAGTGTGGCTTGAGATGCTTGAACCTCCACCCACATCATGGCATTTCCATGTGCTGTTATTCCAAATCTGAGGGATGCCCTCGCTCACTGCTCTGACCACATTCCTCATTTATCATTCTTTCATGGAAGTAGGTACAAACAAACTCAAAGGAAACCATCAAGGATTGGTTCTTCTAGCTCCATTTAGAGCTTTCAAACAAAGCAAAGTGCATTTGTACAACTTATCTTTAAACAGTAAAAAAAGTCATCTAGCGAACAGAAGGAAGTTTTACTCATACCTTCATTCAGTAAATTAAACTATTTTAGATTGTAACTTGAACTTATCAGGTACAGAATATCAAACAAATCCTTATAAAATTTCTGACATGCACCTAGAGTTTTGTTAAAAACTGGCAAAGGGGCACCAGGCTCAGCATTTCAAGAAACTGGACTCTAAGTAGGAAAGCATAGTCTGCACCGAGTAGCAGCAACTCAGCATCCAGGAGGGATGTATTTGAGATATGAAGCTCATTGCTTAACTAGATCTAGCCTTAGAAAGCTGTAATTCACTAAATTTTAACAAACAACACCAAAAAAGCAAATAGGTACCAATTACCATAGTATTTACTTTTAAGATGGGGGTTGGTGGTTTGTGCTATCTAGCTCAGGCTGACCTGAAACTCATAATCTTCCTGGCTTAGCCTCTAAAGTACCCAGGATATAAGCAAAGTGTCATTATGCCTAGCTCAGTATCACGTTTGAGACAAGAGATCATTAAGTACCAGAATACAACTTAGTCATTAAATAATAAAATAAGTTATTATTATTGCGTATTTTAAGACAGGTTCTGTCTGGCCTCCAACTCACAATCTTCCTGACTCTGTCCCGAGTGCAGAAATTGTAGGCATGACACCCGGTCCAGGAATTTGTTTTTTAACTTACAAAATATTATGTTCAAAAGCGTAAGTCCTTTACAGATGTTTTAAACACTTAATTTCATCACTGCAATACTACTTCATGATTCACCAAGTGAGCTGCCAACTAACAAGATGCTAAGTTGCTGTTTCACCCGTTTTAAAAAAGCAAAGACCTAACTCACTCTCTGACAGTTACTAACTAAAGTCCTTTCAAATCATATAGAAAACAGATAATATAATTTGTCTAAATTTCCTAGCAGTTATAATTACCATTAAAGAGGTCTTTCTTTCTTTGTCACCTTTCTATTCAGTGCTTATTTGGGTTTGTTTGTACTTACTATCTGTTAATCTCCCTTTATAAATGACAACAAAAACTAGTGCCATTATGCATGAAAATTAAACATGCTGATAACTGTGTGAAGAGAACTGATGGTGAAGAAAATATTAGAAGCTGGTAATTCTTTATGCCTCATGTTTTACTTTGATAATTAAGCTTTTGGACATGCTACATTTTAAACAAAACTCTTTTATGGGGAAACCAGGCTCTGTTTCCAAGATATGCTTTGTTTCAATTCAATTTCACCTAGTACATTTCAGCTAACACTTTACTCCATAAACAAATGGTAAGCAACAATGCTAAGTTTAACTTTCAAGAAACACTTACATTGTTAAAAAATAAATTACAAGACTTTGAAAAAACATGGGGCAAAGTGTCTAGTACAAAATCATTATGGTGAATGTTATTGGTAAAGGGCAACAGAAACAAAGCAAATGAAACTACTAGAATCTTGTGATCTTACTTTAAATTATCGTAACTAATATATAATAACAAAACTAAACATTTTTATTTCCCCGTAGGATAACATGGAAAGCCCAAGGATCTGTTGTCAAGTCAATAGAAGAAGAAATTTGTTTTGAATAATTTCCTTGGAAGTCCAATCTAAGAAAACCACTATGAGAAGTATGTCGTCCAAATATGTCATCTTACTACTGTGTAATGCTACATTCAAATTCTTACAACAAATTGGAATGAGGACATCACATTTTCAGTTGCCTGGCTTCCTCAAGTTCATAAATGAAAGGGTCAAAGGAGGTCAAGTCAGCCTATCCAATAACAAAACAAACATGCAAAGCTCTATCACCTGTTGTTTTATCTCATCATCATTATTCATTAAAATCTTTAGGTACCAAACTGTTACAAATACTGATCAGTTTTGACTGCTAAATTATATTTCTGAGGTCTCAGCTAAAATGACTCTGAGGCATCCTTGATAGTTGAACCTAAAACACAAACTACTACTCATTTGTGTACATTTGTGTTTGAGGGATTTAAAGATGCAGAGCTCACCCAGATGTGGTACACAGGGGCATTCAAAAACTTTTTAAAAAATTCCAAGACAGGGGAGCACAGTTCTGAAATGAGGTAAGGCCTGGATCTCAAATTCCCTTCAGTATACATGATGGGTTCCTCTATGGCCAGCCAGTCACCTATTCTGTCACACTGACTTTTCATCTACAGCCTTGTTACCATCAAACTCACCAAAAATGCAGATTTTAAGCTGTTCTGCTGCAGTAGCCTCTTCCCTGGCTACCGTGAGCCCATTCTCTCCCACGCCCACTACAAAAATTGGCCAAGTATAGTTCCGCAGGGCTCTCCATCCTGTCTGTGTTTTCTCTCCACAGACAAGTGATGAACTCATCAGTCCGACTTTCAGGACACTGTGGTCCCTGCTTTCTCAATTCTCAACAAATAGTCTTTGCTCCATTGGATTGCTTTTGTCACTATCCTCTCTACTTCTTGGCTGTCTTCACTTTGAGATTGCATGTCACATAATCCCTTTCTAAAATATCCATTGCTTGAATAAAATGTCCATTCTTCTACATATTCTCAGCCCACTGGGACTTCTCCCTTTATTTCATTACACAATAACCATACACTGGTTCACATTGTCCCTGAAGCATTTTATTTTACCTTTGAACTGGTCAGACCCCAAAGAATAATCTGGTTTGAGTTTAGTGGTCTTCTTGCCAGTCACTAGTGCACAGACTCACTCCATGAAACACTGTACTCCCAAATGTTACTGGATAATTTTCTGTAAGTCATGAAACCTACCAAATCTCTCTCTGAACCTCAGTTTCCTCATCTATAGAACAAAATACTTATTGCTGTTGTTTAGAGGATCAAACACAAAAATAAACAAACAACAACCTCACAAAATATTCAATAAGTGCACTGAGGAGCATCACTGTTTGTTATCCCAAAAGTCCCCTATACACTCCCCCTACCCGGCTGCCCAACCAACCCACCCCTGCTTCCTGGCCTTGGCATTCCCGTGTACTGAAGCATAAGATCTTCCCAAGACCAGGGCCTCTCCTCCCATTGATGGCCAACTAGATAGTTTTAATTTCAGCGTTAAGGAGACAGAGACAGGTGGATCTCTCTGAGTTTGAGACTAACTTGGATATCATCGTGAGTCCCAGGCTATTACATAGATTATAGAGACAGACAGACAGATGGACGGACAGACAAACCAGGGGAAGGGAAAAAAACAAGTGGAGAACCATAATAATGGATAAATGATAATTAATATTAAAAGTGTAACTGCTTTCAAATTGAGTGGAGAATATTAACAAGAATGTGGTCAATTTAAGAGAGAATTTCTTATTTTTCACAACAAAGCTGTACTTAATATGAAATTATAGAGGCAGAATAAATGACAAGGGAAGAAGACAGAGTCTTCGCTTTACTTTAGGATTCACAGAGATTTTCAAGAGATGGTTCAACCATGACATACAATTTAGTCTAAATCCTAACAGTTTTCAAGGAGCTGTTATGGCGACATAGTCACGGGGCAAGGTCTGCCAGCCTGCATGCGATTTTATAATCTATTATATCACTATTAGTTTTGTAACACTCACCAACCACCCTTCTTCTTAAACTATTCAGATTCAAAGAGCATCAGATTCTCTTTTCATCCAAAGGCATTTATAAATTTCTGGAGTTCCCTTGCAGGCAACATTTTCTGCCACAGAATTATGCCCAATGCATTAAAAAAGGGGGTCTTCTTATAGACAGTGCACAGTATGGGCCCGCAGCTGCTTCTGAAGAATGACATGTTATGATTTGGGATTTCCAGAAAAAAATATATATTTGCTTTCTGACCCACACTGACACCCAAAACTGGGAGAAAATTTCCCTAAGCTCTCCAGGGGAAGTTTTAACAGGAACACAAATTTGCTTTTAAATATTTGACACTGCAGCATGCTGACATGTCAAAGAGTGATTATTAAGTCTCAGAAAGGTGCCAGAGTCGGAGATGAAAGGGCAAATCAAGTAAAATAAATATATAAACTACTTACCAAATTTAATACAAAAATATTTTAAACAAAATTATCAAACAATCAGAAGTGGAAAGTGTCATGTCAGTCAATGTAAGAATTTTAAATATCATTAAAATAGATTTTTAAGTTGGAGATCTCTTTAAATGAACAGTCATCTGTCATTTCATCCAAGCTATTTGAAACTTATTGATCTTACCATTTGTGTAAGGACAGACTCTGTCATCAGTTTGCTGAAAGGATAATGAAACACTCCCAAACTGTTATGATAGGTTACATGCAAACTGTGGTCCTCATTTAAACACATAGAATAGCACAAGTGGACAAACTACAAGCTCACCAATTGTATATTACATGATAGATTAGCAACCTGGTCTGCTCTGCCTCACATCAAATTCAATACTATGGTCTTACTATTTTAATTTGCAATCAGAGTTTAAACATCAGAAGATGTACCTGAGGCACATCCGTGTAAGCCATCTCCTGCTACAGTGTGAGCACAGAAAGCCAACAATTGCCAGCAATTGCATTTTTACCACTACAGGACAATAAGAGAACAGTTAAAATTGTTGCCATGCTAGCTAGTGGGGAAAATATACCTAAAATGACTTTATATGGAAAATTACACTTTGGGTGGAAAAAGTTCATTGAAGAACATGTATCTCTCTGTATGAGTAGCTTTAAAAAAAAAATCACTCGGTATACTCAAGCTTATTCCATAAAATACTCTCCCTATTCACTCAACTCAAAAGCAAGCAACATTCTTAGGTTATAATAGGTCACAACTAAGTATACAGTACCTTGTTTCAAGAATAATTTTGCTTTGTCTGTTGACTGTCAACAAAACACAAAGAACTCATGCAACCTAGCCATGTACTGTGGATGTTAGAGATCTGGCAAAATACAAATAATAAGAATACAAGATTTCAGAGCTACCCTGCTTTCACTTTACACGAAAAACTGAGAGCATTTGCTTCTCCACATTCATCTCTATTGTATCACAAATCTTTCCATAAAAGACTTTATTCCCCTCATGTGAAGCTGCAAGTGACTTATAATATTCTAACTGTGATGACTGACTCCCTAACATGATTATAAATGGGCATATCAAGTTAAAGCACATATACAGACATTTCACCATGGAAAAAGAGGAAAAGACTCCAATGTTAATGACATGGCAAAATGGTTACTCTGGGGCTTACATTAACATTTTAGTGATGAAGTGCTAAGATAAATTGTTTATTATTTCTATCATCATTTCAAGTCATCACTCTTTTAAAAACCCACTACCATACTTTTGTATTCAAAATAACAAACTCCAAAAGCAAGCTCAATGCTCAGTTTTATCACCATGTCCAGAGTGGGAAAGACTAGAAAGAACTACTGCAAAACCTCCAGCTTCCGTTATCTTTACAATGTTTCTTCTGCATTTTTAAACAAACAAACAAACAAAAGCATATTAATTTAAAGATCTAAAAACTGTTATTGATGATGAAAAAGTTTTTTGACCAGGGCTGTTTCCAAGATGAATTTGCAGAGAATATGCTCATGGCAAGGTGGAGGGAATGTTTTTCCTACTAAAGTTTCAAGAATGAGTCCATTTAATCACATAAGCAGTTCTTGAACCGAAAATGACAGGACATGTTCTGGAAACATTAGAATGATTTAATAAATTAGCTCACTCATTAAAATACATAGTTTCTTATGTAATATGATCTGAAAACAGTTCCTTATGATTGATCTCTAAAGGCAGGTAATCAATTTGAAGAGAGGTATCTTGCTCTTCACACCTTCTTCCCTGCCTGGATCCAATGTAAATACAGATCCACCCAGATGTCTCTAGGCAAATGAAAAAAATTAAATCAAAAGAGCAGGCATAGTCCTTCACCATAGAATTTTTCTTTGCTTAAGTACAGTTAAAAGTTACTTTGATTGGTTTTTGTTGTTGTTGTTTTGGTTTTTTTTTGTTTGTTTTTTTCTGTTTTTTGTAGATATGTATTGGTTAGCATGGCTTAAAGCAATGTGTCTTTGGATACCAAATAACAATGTTAAAACTGAACTATCTATGCAGTTGCCTCATAAAAATCAAAATGGAATTCACACTATCACCAGGCAATGTTTGTTAGCTTAACTTTAATTATTTTCTCCTTGAGAATGGTACTAATGAAACTGAATATCTTTCATGGTCTCGAAGGGCCGTTTGAATAGTCTGTAAACAGAACTAAGGGGAGACAAGAGATCTGGCTGAGCCAGGGGGTTGCTAGGTGATACAGAATGTAAACCCACAAACTTGTTCAAGTTTGCTTTGCTTTCATGCTACTTTCACACACTTTCAAAAGTTTTGAGAACTGAGTTTTCAGGTGGTCACTACAGAAAAAGAATCCCTCCCTCCAAATTCACGTTCCACAAATACTCTATGACATTCAAAAGAGATGAAATCCATTTGACCTCTGGCTGTAACATGGGAAACTTTGGATACCCACAATCTAAAAAACATATATCAAGGTGGATTCCAGTATTTCAAAAAAGGCATTCCTAATTCCCTCTTCCAATCTTAACTGAAATAAAGATTTCTTCTGAAGAAGGTGGGGGGATGTGATCTCAGCTAAAGAGTTTTGGGGCACAGAAACTCAAAAGCCATGGCAAAACCTCAGTATGCTGACAACCCTTTCGGTTTAGCTACTTTCTTCCTCTCTTCTGGCTAGTACCAGGACTGACTGCCTGTGAGGCTTCTTCTAACCCACCCCTCCCCCAGCCTCCTTTTTAAAGTAGCTGATCAGAGATTGTCCAGTAAGAGCACTTTATTAGATCATCAGCCAGAGGGGTTCACAAGTACTGAGAGCAATGGGCTCAAATGCGGCACATCAGTTTTAATAGACCAGGGGCTACTAGTAAACTGCAGATACTGCTGAGAACTTTCCATGCACTGAACTCTTGAAAAAGCACCGTCTCTCCAGCTTAAATGCAGCTGCCTCTTTCAATGCCGCAAATGGGTAAATTTGACAAAAAAGCCACCATTAAGACTACATGAAAGGCTCAAGACAACATCCTTTCAATGCTTTGTACTTCAGTAATCAGATGTACTTACTCACCCCCTCCCCCAAACCCGATCAAGAACTATTTCTGAATGGTAGGAAATAATTCCACTTTGTACATCTTTTAGTTAATCAAGACTTTCTATTCAGCAATTTGACCTTTTGTTCAAAACAGGATTATCAGTTTTTTCGCCAGTTACCAAGGGCGACTCGCATGGTGAACATAATTGCAATAATTTGCAAAACACCATGGCAACCCACATTACAACTAGGTAAATACTGGGCTTTTGTGCTACATTGTTATTTTCAGAGATGCTGAAGTCAAAGAACGAATGACAAATGAACACAAAATTTATATTTGCTTTGTCTCAAAAGAGAAGAAAATTGATAACAAGAATTGGGGGGAAACCGACTACAGCTGTAATTTCTAACTTGATTAATTAGGATGGTAACAGTCCTTAACAGTATATTCAACAAACAGCCCTGACTTCGTCTCTCCACCCACCTCTCTCTATACCAGTACCACTGTCCCCCCCACCCCAGACAAATTTTTTCAGCTTGGAGAACAAACATCCCCCATTTGCTCTTTTCTTCAATTTAATGGAATCCTTAATTGCAGAATATTGTTCTCCTGCTCTTCACGGCAATGAAAACGAGAAAAAGGAGGAGAGTGCCAGGGCAGACAGGGAGCTACAGTCATTTGTTTTCCTGCCTCTTTTGGACACCCCAGGCCCAATGATGAGATGGCATTTTTCTGGTTTCAGCAGCTGTTTCGTAGCAGACAATAAAGTAAAAACTATTTAGCTTTGCAGAAAAGCCACTTCTGTCCTCTTGACAACACAAGGTAAGTCTACATGCCGAGATGAAGTTTCATAATTTAAATGCCAGAACATAAGATGGGAAAATGATGTTAATAATAAAGAACATACATTTTCTTGTAAAGAAATTATCAACTGCGGTACAGTCCAAAAAAAGCTGTTGAAATGTGTGTGTTTGCTATTTATGGAAGATGTTCAGCAATATCACCAATGGTTTGAAAACCACTTTATACTCACAGAAATCCCAATTCACAAAACAATCTAAAATATAAACTGACTACTCAGGAATTAATGCAAAAATCAAAATAGCATTTTCGGTAGATAAGCAGTTTTTCATATAGCATTATCTTTTCACTAATAAATGTGACTGTAAAAGTTAGATCAGAATGTTTTAAAGTCAGATGTGAGAGGCAGGTTTGATTTTTGTAGTAAAGAAGCAGGTGTTTTTCCTAAGAGGCACACATTCTATTATAATGCCCCCATTTTTTGTAAATTATAAACACTGACTTTCTCCTGCAAAATGTAGTATTCAGGGACAAGAAAAAGAAATACACAGAGCAAGGGCTTGCAGAAGTCCCACTGCCGAGCTCTCTAGAGATAAGCAGCTGCAGACGCATTCTGAACACAGCCCAGCTCGCTTTCCTTCATTTGCTGCCTCCTAATGAGGAGGAACCAAATGAGAGGCTCTGAAAAGATCTGCATATTTCCCCTAACTTTTGAAAAATCAAATGAATAGGATACTATAATGGGTCTATTCTTATTTTGTCAGGGCTGAAAGATCTCCACACACCTAAGATTTAGCTTGGAGAGATCACAATGTAACATTCTTCAGAAAATGCCTTAGAAATTAGAGGTACTGTAATTAATCTTTTTTTTCTTTTTTTTTTCTTTTGAGGAGTAGAAATCAAAACAATGGCACACATTACAACCTTTTCAGGCAGGGGACATCTTTCGATATTTTGATAATATGTATTTTACTTTCTTGATTAGTTACACATGCATGGTGTCTCTATAAAATGCACCCTACATCAAAAGTCTAAATGGTAAGAGAAAATGTTCCCTTTAATATCAATGACAAAAGGGGCAAACAAGCCTTTAGTAATTTTTGATCAAATGAAATGGATAGATGATAAACTAGGCATAAAATCCCTATAACACTTAAGTCCTTTAAGAAACCCATAGGTACAAATAAAACACTTTATAATCTGTCCAGAATCCCTTCACTTGTAATAATTACCTAATATACCTGCCTTCTTCCCAACCTTAATAGTTCCTTTTCCAAAGTTTCTATTTTTCCTTTCTTGACATTGGTTTGTTTAGGTCTAAAAGGCATGATGACAGCTAGCCTCCTATAACTTTAATAAATTACTCAAAACCCTAAATCAGAAATTAGAAATATCTAGCAGATGGACTACATTTCTTCTTCAGTTTACTTCCCCATGTCCCCTATAAGATGGTAGCTTGCAATTAACAGGAAACCTGCCTGATATACTATCCCCAAATTCTTTCTTTTCAATTTGAAACTCTGGCTGCACACTAAAATCTCCGAAGGAGCATTAACACAGGTGGCTGGGCACCATCTCCAGGGCTTCTGACTGAGGGCTGGGCTGGGCTGGGCTGGGCTGGGCTGGGCTGGGCTGGGGCCGGAGAAGCAGCATCTTTAACAGGTCTCCAGGTGTGCTGTTGCTGATTTGGGTCCTTACTTTTAGAATCACCAGTGCCTTTTAGAATGGGTACTGGTTTTTTGTTTTGTTCTGTTTTTGTTTTTATTTAAAGAAAAAAAAAAACAATCCATGAGCGATGCTACTAGGCAGTCAGGGTTGAGAATCACTGCTCTGCATTACTCTCATCTTCTCTCTGCTGTCTAAGATGATTTTCTGAACAATGCACTTTATTAACAGAATTATACTTCGGAATAGTCTCTCTCAATTTCTTTCTCATTCAATATTTACTTTTTTCCCTCTCTACATACTGCTTATGCAGCTATTCTAACTCTCTCAAGTTCTCCAGACAGTGTCTGATTTAGCAAAGCCTCAAATCAGTCTTAATTCTACCAATAGAATAGACTGATTCTAAATGCTTTATACCAAGTGTGTAGCTTAGTAGCAATTTGAAGAAAGCAACAAAGACATACTCTAAATACATCCTCTAAATATGTCTCTAAAATATGAAATGTTCTCCTCTAAGAATAAAAGTATTTTAGAGGAGGGTTTTTAAATAAGTGTATATAAGAAGTGACCACAATTAACATTTTTGACAGGTAGCATGAAATCATGTATTTTAACCCTAAATTTTAAAGGTGGAAGAGACTTCAGAGCTCTTTACACCTAAGGAAAATAAAACCTCCTAAAAGTCAATTCCTTGTACTAATGCCTAGTATGTGAACTGAACTTCCAGTCCAATGTTCTTTTCTTTACACTTTCTAACATGATGCTCAATACATCAGACATTAGAGCTGCATGCAGTTCTTGAGCACTTGTAATGTGGCTGCTCCAAACTCAGATGTGATGCAAGGGTAAAACTACAGCTTCCTGATATTTTTAAATATGCATTATAGTCTGAAATAATTTGGATATATTGTGCTAAGTTAAAAAAGTATATACACACGTATATTAGCATACATTAACAATTCTTGATTAAAAAAAACATAAATGGGGACTAGAAACTTAGCTCAATGGATAGAGTACTATCCAAGAAGCCAAGAGTTCAATACCGAGGACCTGCATAAACTGGGATGCATGGGACCCTGTCTCAAAAAGAAAAGTAAAAAAAGAGATCATTACAAGAGTGTTATATACACTGTTGTAAAGCCTGTTTTATAAAATATAAAGGTAATACCCTATAAATGCATACAGATTTGCCCAGGAGTTGCAGTTGCCTGCCTTTGGCCTAGTTTTCCCTACAAGGTGGTTCTCCTTTTTTGCCCTGAATTGAAAGGGGACTTTAATTTTCAAATAGGGAATGGTTTATTTAACCTCACAGCTTCGTGAAGAGAAAAGGAGTACTTTATATATGAAAGTAGTCAGGCCCTGTTTATTAGTGCATTGTTTGTTGCTCATAATTTTTTTTAACTTAATGGCATGCATGTGTGTATACATAAATGCAAAACAGAAATTCTATTACTGATGATTTTATGTGTATTTGAGTATTTTGCTGCATGTATCTCTGTGTCTAGTGTTGTGAAAACCAGTGGAGGGCATCAGATCTCCTGGAATTAGAGTTACAGTTAGGAGGTGTCACATGAGTACTGGGATCTCTAGAACCTAAGTTCTCTAGACATCCAGTGTTCTTAATCACTGAGCCATCTTTGCAGTCAATATAAATTCTTTTAAACTTATAGTCACATTTACTAATGTTTTCCTCTCTTTTTGGAGTCTGAAATTTTTATTGTTTCAAAGTGTTCTCAAGTAGAGCACAGAGGATTTTTAGAGGCGTCAAACTACTCCATGATACTACAATTGACACTTGCTACTGTATATTTCCTTACATACAATGTTTAACACCAAGAATGAGCTGTAAGGTAACTATGAACACTGAGCCAATGTCCACACGTTCATACGTTCACATACTCATGATGGGCATTCCACTATAACAGATGTTGTGAGGATATGCAAGTGATGAAGCTGGAAATCTAGGAGAAATTATTGTGATCCTGAAACTATTCTACACAATCACCTGCTTTGAAAAAGACTTCCCAAGGTTAGTACACCTTTAACGTGTCCTTCTCTGCCCTGAAGGAGGAAGGAGAACATTCAGCTATACATTTTTCAGATGATTCTTATCTACTGCTATAAATCATCCTCTTATAAACTACTAATTTCAATTTTGGATTTATTTCTGAATTCTTCTGTAGCAATTCTATTCAAATCATTAAATACTCATAGGGGAAAAATAGTCACCCTATACTCCTATAGTAGTTTTTATAAATCTTTTCATTGTTTAAATTTTGAAAAAAAAAGTGTACAAAAACTGTGATATAACTAAGAATGTATTTTTAAGATGTTTTTCTGTCTTTCTATATTTTATAGTTTTCTTTACATTTAGCATTTAAATATATTCTTTCATATCTCATATTCACTGTCATTTGTATACATTAAATTTCTTGTTACACTTTCTAATTGGTAATTGTATAGCTCAAAAGCTACTGATATGTAATTAATTTTAAAAATATCATTCTTAATAATTTTTGTCTTTTATGATAAATTTCACTGAGTTTTCCAAGTTTATAGCAATCTACAAGTAATGCCGTTTTTCCTGCCCTTCCAATTTTTAAAATATATTTCTTGTTCTTATGACGGTTAGCTCTTTGACAACTCAATACTATTGATCACCATTTCTACTGGGGTGTCCCTCCAACCAATTTCACAAGAATCTTCAGTTGTACACCCATGAGTTAATTCATAGATGGATTGATCTCTGTGCTGAGAAAAGGTAATTTGATTAAGATCATTACAAAGCCTGTATCTTTATCTTTGTTTCAAAGTGCCTAAAATAAACTTGCTGCTGAATTCAGTTTAAGGTCATTAAATGGCTAACTCATGACTAAAATATTTCATTTGACAGTTAGAGATTAAGTACTCTAAAGAGCTTCTAGGCTTAATATGGATTGAACGTAAATTCAGCTTTCTTATTCAATCACACCTCTTTAACTCAGTCTGAAAATATAGTGAAATAGTACAATATAATGTGGCATAGGAGTGGTCTCAGTTTGGGGAATCCTATACTTCTTTCAGACAGACTAGTGCTAAAACAGACTATATAGTAATGGTTATTAAGGTTTGCTTAAGGGGAAAAAATCTCTAGTTTTACAACATATTGTTATTTTACCATAGCACCCTAGACTGTATTAAAACTTACTGCATAGCTCAAGCTGGCGTCAAATTTGTAAACCTCCTGTCTCAGTCTCCCAAGTGCTGAAATTACAGATGTACACTACCTTGTCAAGCACAAAATAATCTCATTACCCAACTGTTATTAAGTCAGACTATCATATTATTGCACTTACCATTTAACAACATTTTCAAAGTGCTTTTAAATCGGTGAAGCAAAGATTTTTAGGTTAGTAAAACTACTCTATATGATACAATAATGGGATGTGTATAGCAGTGTACCTTAATATACAATCCATAAATACCATATAAAGACCACATAAATATAAATGTTATAGATGCCTATTATACAGTCTTACCCTAGATGTGGAATCAGGTTCTGTGGGTATGATACCCAGCAATTGGTTTTATGAAGTTTTTCAAAGTTCATGATGAATAAGCCTTTCATATAAAAAAGGCTTAGTAGTAAGAGCTCTTTAGACTACTGAATCTCTACCCATCAAAGGAAATCAAACTACATGGCATACTCTACCAGGCTGTGAAACACAGAAACCAGGTTAAGGAAGAGGGCTAGAATGATGGGCAAATGTGTTATGCATAAGCACAATTATAAATAAGCTCAGTTGATACATCCTGTCATTGTGTTCAATATGCTACAACTCTCAAAACCAAAAGATTAAATAGAATTTTAAATTTACATTCTTTTTCAATTCCTAAGTTGGAAGAAATATAAATCTTCCATTTTAGGATGCTTTCATATGTAACTGAAACAAATTCAAAGAATACTAATTTACCTCCCCAGATGTTTTGACCTTGCTAGAACCTGCTTCATATTTTGCTCATTTACAGCAAGGCTGGAATGCTTCACTTAAGTGTGGAAATGGTTTAGACATGACAGTTTAGTTGCTAACATACTGCCCACTTCTGATTTGACTCTGAAGCTTAAGGAATGCTTCTTGAAGAAGATTCTCTTTAGTTTTATATAATAAAACTAAAGAATTTGACTTTCTTCTTTTAGCACTGTCACTGAGTGTACCTCTGGGAAAGCAGAAAATGAGTCTGGAGTAGGCCACTAATTTCCTAAAAACAGAGAAGTCTTTACCTAATCAACCCTTCTTCCTAGGCACACTCTTGGGGTGTTTGAACCTCTTCCTTTTGAAGTCATATAGGTTCAAACACACTAGGAAGGTCTACATTAAAGCACAACTTGAACTGTTCTGTCTGGAGGAATCACTTTGAGACCTGGAGTGTGAGAAATTGAACATGACTTCAAGAGGAAGAGGTTTGAACACACTAGAATAAAATCGGGGAGGTTTGAAGATAGAGAAGAAAACAGAAAGTCACCAGCCAACTTCTTAGACCCTGACAGGCTCACTGAGCTTTGAGCTTCTATGGCCTAGGAGAGTCTCTGAGAAACTACAAGGGCTGGAAAATTTTTTTCTTGATGAAATTAAGCTCTGTGATATTAAGAGTAATTCAGATGGCCACGCTTCAGCTTCCTTCAGGCTATGAGAGGTAAGAGTTCCAAAGCCATCAATGCCTTTCTTCACTGTATCCAACCCTCCTTACAAGATGCAGGTAAAAGAAAAAAGTCAGCATACTGCTTTGAAGCAAACTCTTCACTTTCTGAGTCCCTGGGTATATTCCCATGAATAGAGACCTGACTCTTTTATAGAATAATAATGAGCACGGTATGTAAGGCTACTACTGTCTTAAGTTGCCTTCAGGTACTTGTGCAAACAAGTACAATTCCCGCATACACAAACTCATCTTCTCTCCTTCTCTAAGGCATGCATGCATCTGCATGCACATTTTAATCAGATTGACTACTGGTAGATAACTGTGACTACCTTCTCACGTCCCTTCATAACAAAACTCGGTGATGATTACATCAACTAAATAGTGAATATTTATCCAGCACATATGGCCTGTTGGATAATGAAAGTTAAAGCTAAGGTAGTAGTATATTTTTTAGAAAGATAATGCTAAAAGTTTTTTAATCCCAATCATTCCATTTCCCGGGAGTTACTAGGCTTCCTACTAGAACAAAGAACTCAAAGCATTGCTCTCTTGCCTCTTTTCAGGGCTTCTCAA
Source organism: Mus musculus (assembly GCF_000001635.26). NCBI lineage: Eukaryota > Metazoa > Chordata > Mammalia > Rodentia > Muridae > Mus > Mus musculus. The sequence continues at coordinate 93,437,112 of NC_000086.7, forward strand.
AGTTTATGGCTTTGAGAAGTAATATCATGTCCCAAGTTTTCAAATCCTGATTTTTTTTTTCCGAGACAGGGTTTCTCTGTGTAGCCCTGGCTGTCTTGGAACTCACTTTGTAGACCAGGCTGGCCTCGAACTCAGAAATCCGCCTGCCTCTGCCTCCCAAGTGCTGGGATTAAAGGCGTGCGCCACCACGCCTGGCTAAATCCTGAAATATTTTTAATGTCACTATAAAGTGACACAGAATCTTCTCACTACTTGAGCAGTTTATGAAGTATGTTTGATAAAAGTTCTATCTGAAAGCTGCAGAACAATCTAGCACCTCTTCTATGATGATGTAGGAATGAAAATACACCACAGCTTTCCAATGAACAACCAAGACAAGTCCTCTCATTTGGCCATTAAAAGGAGCTCAGCAGTACCCATTTAACCTTTTCCCTAACATGAACAACATTAAAAACGATTCACTTACGAACTTAGCAAACAAAAAGTATGTTTCACCTGGAAATGCCACAGAGAACTACCATTATGCCATAATTCAACTTTGTGTTATTCAATGCAACCTAAGGGGTAGCTTTTGTATAGTACAAAATATGAAACTCCACATTTCTGAAAGGTCATGGAAACACTAGGAGATAAAAAGAAAGTGAATTAGTGAAAAATGAATTCAGTGAAGATTTTTATATTAGAAGTCAAAGTTAATACAGTTCCTTACTAACAAGGTACCATCGATCACTAGAAATGAAAAGCTAACGTTAAAATGGTCTTTCATGTACATGCTTAGATTTCTCCCTTCACAAAGCAGATAAAACGTTCCCCTTTCTCTCTGTGCTTATAATTTTCTGTTTGCTTTAAAGAAACAATTTCTTGAAAATGTACCTTCCTTGTTAATACCTTCCAACGACTCAACTCCAAAAATGTGGAATCTAAGAACTGAAAAAGATTTAGCTTGATATTAAATTATATTTTGTTTCCATTAAAACAACTTTCAAGTTCACTACAAATATTAAAGTAAATCACTTCTTTAAAAAAAGGTCATGAATGTGTTTATTATAAAAATCAAATCCCATACATTATAAAGGTTTTGTGTATTTAAAAACAGAGAAAGACATTTCAAGTAGAAAACTAGCATAGTCTTTCTGAAGACTACATTAAAGCTCAAGACTAAAGAGATGCAAAAGAAAGATGAAGTCCTTATGCTAATCCAAGGTAGGCAAGGAGCATGGAACAAATCAGACTAGAACTCTGAAGAACTCCAGGTCAAAAGGAGATATAGTCAAAGACTATTTCTAAGTTAAAACTCTTCATGAAATAAATACAATTTTAAAACCTCACTATAATTAGTACAAAAGAGAAAGGTTTCCTGGACTTATTTAAACTATCCACTAACTTGAAAGAAAGGAAAGGATAGTCATTTTATTGCCTAATAATCTACTCAAATACACACACACAAAAACCCAAGCTTTCAAAGATATACGATAAACCTGAGTTAAAAATGTTTGTTCTAAATTAAGCCACTTGTACAAATTCAAGAAACAAAATCAAATTTACGGAAACTGATGCTATAGAAACTATGAAAACACTAAATTAATGGCTTAAGGTATTTTTCTTTAGTTTCATATTCAAATAATTAGCTAACAATCTACATCTATACTGTAAATCACACAAAAATTATTTTATCATTGGAGCAACATATTTGGAATAATCGATTTTAACAAATCCATTTTAAAATAACTTAAGAAATAAAAAGCATAAAGAAAAAAATCTTAATATGCAGTTTGGTAAAGTTCAAGTCAGCCTTTGAACAACACGTTTACCTATCCAGTAAAGCTTGTGTTAATGCGACGTAAGAGTTTGGCAAATTCAACTTTAATGGAGCATAAAAGTGCTTTTGCTTGAAAGTGAGATCATTTTTAAAAATTCAAAGCATGATCACTTTCTCTTTTTTCATAGAACAATCTGATACAAGCAGCAAAGCTTAAATAAACTAGAAACATTTCAAATGATCCATAAAGGACTAATAAGCACCACAGGAAGTCCTATAGGCTCAGCGTATACATTTTCCATCCACCACCACCCCCTTCCCAGATGGGCATGATATGAAATTCTAAACAGAAGTCAAGTTTCAAAGTCTCTAAATGTTAAAGGGCTGTTATGTTGGGGTGAAAGGCCGTAACTAAGGACTCTCTAATTTGAAATGGATCAAATTCCAGTGACACTTGGATAGAATCATGCAAACCTAGACATTCAATTAAAAAGGTCTTCGTGCTGCTGGTAATAGCCAGTGGTCAGAAGCAAAACTCAGGCAAAGGAGTAGCAGCAAGCTACAGGCCACTAATAGAACAAGAACAAAATGACAGCTATTATTTTGGCAGAGATAATCTATGCTGAAACACAAAACACAAACGCACACAATTTCTTTCAATGCAATTTTCTTGTCTCCCCACTGACTTCTATGATTACCACAGAAAGCAGGGTTCTAAACACATTTCTCAATTGAATCTTCAATCAATAACGTAAAAAATTAAGATGGAAGATATGGGGAATGCATTATGGCATTAGTAAATGCTTGCAAAATGTGCTGAACTTATCAATATGCACAAAAGTTGCTAAGAGGAAACCTTAGATACCTAAATGGATCATATTTTTATCAGCCCAAAGCTCAATAACATTGCCTGTGACCATCAATCTGAAATTCTTTTCATTCTTTGGTTAGACACTCTTACTTCTAATCTTTCTATTATTTGAGAACAAACATATCCCATAAAACTCAGTTAATAGAACGTGTAAACAACTTTATTTTCTATAAGATGCAATGCCAGCTTTCCCTTACCTATCGACAAATTAACAGCTCAGCAATAGGTTCGAAATGGAAGTCAGTTAGAATATGCTTTTTTAGCGAGCACCCTGGTTTATTCATGAAGCACTCAGAGAGAGGGAAAAAAGACTCCTTACGTTTTATATATACTCTAGAATATGCATCATTCTGAAATTGCCATTTTATTAGTTCACTGGCTGAAACAAGATTATTCTTGCTTTGACAATGATATTTAGTTTTTAAAAATGAAATGTAAACAAGTAAGAAAAGTGATATTTAAAAATATCAATGAATACTAGGACGAATATGGGAAAAAATATTTAAACAGATAAAAGAATTTGTTTCAAGCACTGTCTTAAGGTTGGAACACAACTGTCAACCGCTGATGTTCTGATGTGTTCACCCTCTCTGAGAATAGAGAGGGCCCTTACTAAGACTTCAGCTATTTTGTTGCTAATTCACACCATTTATAGCAAATGGGTAAAAGAAAAGAAGCAGAATCAATTCAGACATCCACAGTCACAAATTCAATCAACAATTGAATACCTCTTTTGTTCTTTTAACTTTCTATAAATGGATAGACCAAGATGCAAAATGTCACTTCTTTATGGAACAAGTGTGTTTTTTTTTTAATCTTTCAAAAAAAAAATACATGGGCTTTGAATCAGAAGGGACCCAAATTACATTTCCGCTGTACAAATTACAACATCAACTGATTTTCTTCCTCTAAGGTTCCAATTCCTTCTTTATGAGGCACCCCCATAAAGAGTACTGCAGGAGTTAAATGGCACTGTGTACATAGAAGTGATAACAAAGTATTTGAATGGTGGCTTAAAAATATTTTTTCTTTCTTCTGCTCTCCAGAATTCTTCAATATTATAGTGAAAAATATTTTGCAAAATAAAACAACATACTTCGATATACTATATTAAAGAAATAGAGAAAATATTATATGGTCAAACTTCTGAAGAAATTCAGGACACAAAATAACGTTCCATAAGTATGATGTCTATGAAAAACTTCCTAGAGATTGGTCTGGAATTTACAATGTGGTCCAGCCTGGCTTCCAATCCATGTCAACCTTCCTGTCTCAGCCTTCTGAGTTATAGGTTATAGGTGTGGGGACCATGCTGGGATGGCCTTAGGTCATTAAGGCTAAGGATAATTTAACGAGATGGCAAGCAGACAAGGATAATTCTGGCAGTCGAAAGAATATAAGGTCTGATGAAAGGAATAGTTATTTGACAGTGCTCCAAAGAAAAGTGTGTGGGGAGAAAAGATGGATAAGTCAATGTCTCAGAGCCATATAAAGACTTGTGCTACAGTTCTATGTAGATATAATTAAACTACCACAGCTCTCACAAGGATGCACAAAGATTGTGGCATATTCTCAAAGTGCTCTATCGTAACAGATAGGACGCTACCTAGGAATCTAAGGTCAAAAATTATGCAAGTCACTTTAATTTATATACAGCATATTCTAACCCACAACGAACAACCATAACTGAAACAATAACCAGGGAAAAAAATTTGACATGTGCTACCTTTGTTTAAAAGCATAAAGGAAAAATATACAACTATAACAGTGAACACAGATGCACAGTAGAATTAGAGCCTAGAACAGAGAAAATGTATTTAGATTAGCCATATAGGATAACTTCTGAACATGGAAGATGAGAAGACAGCCCAGCAAGAGATTGCCAGTACTACCATCAATGCAAAATATTCAAAGATTTCCAAAGCACACTGGCAGCAAGATAGGTTTCTCTAGATAAGGTGTTTTCGCATGGGTGACCTACAGATGACATGTTCGTTCTACAATTTATGACTTTTGGATTAAAGCTGTGTCCTTCCAGACACAGAGAGACATTAATGATAGCACAGCTCGAAACTGAACACTGATCAAGAGTTACTAAACTAAGAAAAGCCTCTGTAAATAGTCCCTCAATTATTTCTCCCCGTGGACATTTTGATAGGGAACTACTCATCAATATGATTCTTTTTCCAACATTCATTTTATAGAAGATCAAGATACAATCAAATGTTGACTTACTCTGGTAAATAGAAGAGGGCCTGCTTTGATTTCTTTTCTTTCTCAGCACCTTGGTTTTGTGTTTTAGAAGGCTGGCTAGGTTTTGAAAAGAGGGTGTTGGATGGGAGGGGTTCTCTTCCCTTCAGTGGAGACAAAAGATATCAGCTATTTCATTCTTCTGTGTGAGTATGTTACCTCCCTTAATTCTCTCACCATCACATTAAACTGTGATTTTCAATAGAGGTCTGAAAAATGTATTACATTTTACCTGTTATTTCAAAAAGAATTAGTAAGGAATTAGAGGGAAAGGAGAAAAGTAGGGCAAAAATGTTTCTGTTTTTTCAGACCAGCTAACATTTTGAGAGTTTAAAATGACTGGAAAGGCAAACTGTTAGGTATTCAGAAGGAAAATGTGAATGTTTTCCCAAAGGCATTATTAACAATTAATAATCATTACATTGGTGCCTTGTTTACCTGACCTTGTGTAAATTCAGCAGCCTGGTAATTAGACCCAGATTTTGCACATTTGTATATTTCCATGCATAGATTTGACTCATTCATTCATCCATTAAAATTTGCTTGACAGACGTAGATGAATAATCAAGCTACAATTTGTATTTACTGGATTATAGAAAATTGCCCAAACTGTTAAGTTCAAGGAAAGCGCATTCTTGCCTCTCTCTTATGACTGATGTAAAAGCAATTACATACCAGAGGATTGCCCCAAAGCTCTCAGAAGTGGCACTGCTTTTGCAAACTGGGTTGTTTTGTTTTTTTTTTTAAACAAATTTTCCCTAAATGTAGAGACTGTTGAAAGACTAGCTCTAACAGAGGGAAGGAACTAACCCTGTGCGCCTGTAAGTTTCTCAGTTAACTCACTTCACTGCTGTTTTAAAATAAAAGGCCTGACGACATTCAGAATGAGCAGCAATGTATCCTAAAAGGACAAAGACAAAGCTAGTGAAAGATCCAAACGGAAAGAAGGCAATGTCTGGAGAGTTTCACGACACTCTTCCCCAACTCTCCCTGGCAAAGCACAACAACCTGACGAGCCCTCTTCCTAACTTGATCAATGAAGAATAATGATACTGTATGATAATATGATTAATGTATTTTCATTTAAAGAAGAACAAGTATCTCAAAAAAACAAAAGAAAACAAAATTCATGTTCAGTACCAGGCAAACACACAGGTCACGTGTAACAGCATCTACCTGTGCTGTGTTTCCTTACTTTCAGTCACTAACAGCCATCGCCCAAGGTACAGTACTTCTTTTAAACAGCACAAGATAGCTACAATAGATCTTTCTCTTCAACCACTGCTTATTTTGATTATCTACTTTAAGCCCACAATGATTGCTTAGAACTATTTTACAAACAAATTAACATTTATAAAATACAAAATTTGGCTTCAAGCATATTCTTTATTAGATAAGCAATTAAATAAAAGATGCCATAAATGGAAGCTCAAAAAGCAGAAAGGGTCTCCAAACTTCCAAAATAGACACCTAGCTAATTTTAACATTACCAAGTTCTAACTTTTCTCCCCAAATATCCCATCTTTTTTGCTAAAAAACAAATGGCAAGTCATGATGTAGATCAGACATTAACATCTGGGAGGATGGCCCAAAATCATCTGATAGATTATCAAAGAACGAAATTAAACTTTGGTTTTCAAAATGAATTGTTCGTTAAGGTCCACATGTTTGCAAACATGGAAAGAGAAATTCAGATGTTTTCAGTCAATGCAAAGCCATATAAAACTAAGTGTCTGCTTAGTCACTGTCCTTGAGTTTTAGACACTTTAACAGGCATTTAATTCAAAAGACAAAGCTTTCCCTAGTGTGTGACTTAGTTTATCAGTTTGCTAGTCTTTCGTTAAGTCATATCTTACATATTGTACTTCACTCTACCTGATAAAAGGAGGACAGTACAGCTGTTTTACCAACTAAAGTGATGGTCCAACCAAAAACATAGTCTAAACTCCTTTCATCTGGCCTTGTGTAGTTGCTTCTAATGGCAACTTCCAAACAGAAATGAGACTCTACACCACAATCTTGCCAACATATTTAATCTGGAAAATGGGAAAAGTCATTTTCAAGGTCTATGGTGAAGACATGTTCCTTGAAATCAAGGCTGGACAAGTTTTATACGGAGCCCTTAGCTGTTGAACTATATCATCTACCAGCCCATTGGGTGCACTGCAGTCACGAGTTAGATATGGAAGAGAAGAGGTTATAATTACTAAGAAAACTGGATGAGATAAACTTTCTCAAGGTTTCTGTTGTAAGTCTGAATTTGACATTGTATCATAAGCCACATTGGTACTTATACTAATTTCTCTTAACCTGTTACCAGTTCCATTGAGTATGTGATCAATGAACATAACAACTGCTAGGAGGAAAAGCTAAAAAGGTCTCATCAATTTTTTTTTTCTGTGCACTTTGTGCATACTAAGAACAGACACAAAAACAGACAAACATACCTACAGATAGCATGATGCTAAGGCTTTCTCAAAATATTCTGACTATTTAAATGTAATATTATTACATATATTACATACTATATTAATCCTGCCAATCCATGAGCATGGGAGATCTTTCCATCTTCTGAGATCTTCTTTAATTTCTTTCTTTAGAGACTTGAAGTTCTTATCATACAGATCTTTCACTTGCTTAGAGTCACTCCAACGTATTTTATATTATTTGTGACTATTGTGAAGGGTGTTGTTTCCCTAATTTCTTTCTCAGACTGTTTATCCTTTGTGTAGAGAAAGAACACATCCAGCCACTTTGCTGAAGCTGTTTATCATGTTTAGGAGTTCTCTGGTGGAACTTTTAGGGTCATTTATATATACTATCATATCATCTGCAAATAGTGATATTTTGACTTCTTCCTTTCCAATTTGTATCCCCTTGATCTCCTTTTGTTGTCGAATTGCTCTGGCTAGGACTTCAAGTACAATGTTGAATAGGTAGGGAGAAAGTGGGCAGCCTTGTCTAGTACCTGATTTTAGTGGGATTGCTTCAAGCTTCTCACCATTTACTTTGATGTTGGCTACTGGTTTGTTGTATATTGCTTTTATTATGTTTAGTTATGGGCCTTGATTTCCTGATCTTTCCAAGACTTTTATCATGAATGAGTGTTGGACCTTTTCAAATGCTTTCTCGGCATCTAATGAGATGATCATGTAGTATTTGTCTTTGAGTTTGTTTATATAGTGGATTATGTTGATGGATTTCCGTATATTAAACCATCCCTGCATCCCTGGGATGAAGCCTACTTGATCATGATGGATGATCATTTTGATGTATTCTTGGATTAGGTTAGAGAGGATTTTATTGAGTTTTTTTTTATCGATATTCATAAGAGAAATTGGTCAGGAGTACTCGTTCTTTGTTGGGTCTTTTTGTCTTTAGGTATCAGAGTAACCCATCACAATAGTCATAAATAATATAAAATACCTTAGTGTGACTCTAACTAAGCAAGTGAAAGATCTGTATGATAAGAACTTCAAGCCTCCGAAGAAAGAAATCAAAGAAGATCTCAGAAGATGGAAAGATCTCCCATGCTCATGGATTGGCAGGATCAACATTGTAAAAATGACTATCTTGCCAAAAGCAATCTACAGATTCAATGCAATCCCCATCAAAATTCCAACTCAATTCTTCACAGAGTTAGAAAGGGCAACTTTCAAATTCATCTGGAATAATGCAAAACCTAGGATAGCAAAAATGATTCTCAACAATAAAAGAACCTCTAGTGGAATCACCATGCCTGACCTAAAGCTGTACTACAGAGCAACTGTGATAAAAACTGTATGGTACTGGTACAGCGACAGAAAGGTAGATCAATGGGATAGAATTGAAGACCCAGAAATGAACCCACACACCTATGGTCACTTGATCTTCAACAAAGGAGCTAAAATCATCCAGTGGAAAAAAGACAGCATTTTCAACAAAAGGTGCTGGCTTAACAGGTGGTTATCTTGTACAAGAATGCAAATCGATCCATTCTCATAACCTTGTACAAAGCTCAAGTCTAAGTGGATCAAGGAACTCCACTTCAAACCAGAGACACTGAAACTTAGAGAAGAAAGTGGGGAAGAGCCTCAAAGATATGGGCACAGGGGAAAAATTCCTGAACAGAACAGCAATGGCTTGTGCTGTAAGATCAAGCTTATCAATATCATTTCGGTGTTGTAAGAACCGAAAAATGGGACCTCATAAAATTGCAAAGCTTCTGTAAGGCAAAGAACACTGTCAATAAGACAAAAAGGCCACCATCAGATTGGGAAAGTATCTTTACCCATCCTAAATCAAATAGGGGACTAATATCCAATATATACAAAGAACTCAAGAAGCTGGACTCCAGAAAACCAAATAGCCCTATTGAAAAATGAGGTACAGATCTGAACAGAAATTTCTCACCTGAGGAATACTGAATGGCTGAGAAGCACCTGAAAAAATGTTCAACATCCTTAATCATCAGGGAAATGCAAATCAAAACAACCCTGAGATTCCACCTCACACCAGTCAGAATGGCTAAGATCAAAAATTCAGATGACGAGGATGTGGAGAAAGAGGAACACTCCTCCATTGTTGGTGGGATTGCAAGCTTGTACAACCACTCTGGAAATCAGTCTGGCGGTTCCTCAGAAGATTGGACATAATACTACGGGAAGATCCAGCAATACATCTCGTTCCAACTGGTAAGAAGAACACATGCTCCACTATGTTCATAGCAGCCTTATTTATTCTAGCCAGAAGCTGGAAAGAACCCAGATCCCCTTCAACAGAGGAATGGATACAAAATGTTGTAATTTACACAAAGGACTACTACTCAGCTATAAAACAATGAGTTTATGAAATTCCTAGGCAAATGGATGTATCTGGCTGATATCATCCTAAGTGAGGTAACCCAATCACAAAAGAACATACATGATATGCACTCACTGATAAGTGGATATGAGCCAGAAACTTAGAATACCCAATATACAATTTGAAAACACATGAAACTCAAGAAGAAGGAAGACCAAAGTGTGGATACTTTCTTCCTTCTTAGAAGGGGGAAGAAAATACCCATGGAAGGAGTTACAGAGACTGACGGAATGACCATCCAGAGACTGCCCCACCTGGGGATCCATTCTATAAACAGCCACCAAACCCAGACACTATTGCATATATCAACAAGATTTTGCTGACAGGACCCTGATATAGCTCTCTCCTGTGAGGCTGTGCCAGTACTAGAAATACAGAAGTGGATGTTCACAGTCATCTACTGGATGGAGCACAGCGTCCTCAATGAAGGAGCTAGAGAAAGTACCTAAGGAGCTGAAGGGTTCTGCAGCCATATAGGAGAAATAACAATATGAACTAACCAGTACCCACTGAGCTCGTGTCTCTAGTTGCATATGCAGCAGAGGATGGCCTAATCTGCCATCAATGGGAGAAGACGCCCTTGGTCTTGTGAAGATTATATTCCCCAGTATAGGGAAATGCCAGGGCCAGGAAGTGGGAGTGGTTTGGTTGGGGAGCAGGTAGAGGGTTTAGGGGATTTTTGGAGAGGAAACTAGGAAAGGGGATAACGTTTGAAATGCAAATGAAGAAAACATCTAATAAAAAAAGTATGTAATATTAAGCTTAGGTTTAAAAAAGTTGGTAATTTGGAGTTTTGAAATTTGTTTAACAAAAGAAAACAAATGTGAATGTGTCTGATTCATTCTTTCAAGGGAAAAATGAAGATGAAAATAAAACATGCACTATATATGTGTGCAATGAAAAAGTGAGTTTACCTTATTAGATTCCTAATGTGACTGATATTGAAATATAGCAAAAGAGATTAAAGACATCCTAGGACAAACATACTCTCCAGTGGCTGTAGAGTTGTTAATATCTCCTCCCACTGAATATAAAGGCTACATCCAGATTTTGTGAACGTTCCAAAAATTACTCCCTTGTTCAAGTATATGTCATGTGCCTTCCACATCCCTGATACTATACTTTTCAGAGTTAACATTGAAGCTAAACACAATATGTGGCTTAGTTCAGCCTTTAAGTAAAAGAGACAATGAGTAGTAGGAGCCATCACATATGTGTGTGTGATGGCTTAGGAGAGTGTAACAGAGGTAATATAACATATTTTGCCTGAACTTACTGAGGAAAGCTTTCCAGAAGAGCCACTGAAGAGGAACAGTGGATTTTAGCAAGCAGGCATTGCTGTGGTGTGGGGTATGGTTTTAGGCACCAAGATACAGGTGAAGCTGTAGTAAAGTGTGTATCATTTTTCAGGAACAAGCTTTCTTATAGTATAGAGGAGATAGTGTAGATGGAAAAGGTAGAGAAGTTGGCTCATGATCTAAGGTAATGCTATAGAATTTAAAACTTAGTATATAAGAAATGAGCAAGTGCAGGAGGCATTGAAAGCAGGAAACACGAAGGGCAGTGGTGGCACACGCCTTTAAGGCAGAGGCAGGCGGATTTCTGAGGCCAGCCTGGTCTACAAAGTGAATTCCAGGACAGCCAGGACTATACAGAGAAACCCTGTTTCCAAAAAAAAAAAAGAAAGAAAAGAAAAGAAAGGAAAATAAAAGAAAAAAAGAAAGCAGGAAACAGTGAGGGAAATGAACCAATGGGGGGACCTGAAGACAGAGGGGCCATGAGTTGAACTGATTCTCTAGAGATTGAGAGAAAAAATATGTAACAAAATCATAATATAACCTCATAACACCCAATGTGAAAATCTGTCATCACAAGTTGGAAAATCTTGGATGGTATTAGTATGCCTATCTTACAATAATCTTATAATTAGGAAGTGTATAAAATATTCTCAAAACTGTTTTCATATGTAGTGTTCAACATACAATGTTTATGAACATAGCAGAATATCTCCTCTTCTTAAAATCATTTTTCTCTTGCTCAAAAACAGCCACAGGAGGAAACACTAACAACAACATTTAGGCAGGAGGATCCAGACAGCCTTTCACAAATCCTGCTAGCCCCTAGAGATAGATTTATAAGATTTTCAAAGTTCTCATAGGAACACTGAAGGAAATCAAAACATTTCAAAAGATGTAAAAAAAAATCACATATTTTCATTCAAGTCCCTAAATACTAAAGAAGCTTCAAAGCCTTATTGTTATTATGTGATTCCTAAGAGAAAACACTGAAAATACAAAATCCAGTCTCCAAACTGCCCTTTCTATCTACAAATACTCCTCACTTAGATTTATAAATCATAACAGAAGAGAGACAAGATTGAGAAATGTTAACTACCTGTTATTTGTAAAGTGTCAGCAATATACTAGAAGACTTAATATGGATGGTTAAGTCCCATTAAAAATGTTTAGCTGGAATTTTGCTTTGATATAATTATTTCTGGATACAAAACACCTTATTTTGTTGTAAGTTTGAAAACTAATGTATCCTTTAATATATGTAACCCATAAAAATCACATTAAAATATTCAACGATTATTTTACATTAGATAAGAATTCCTCAACAAGTGTTCTTTTGTAAGGTTTAATTTTGTAGGGGAAGAATTTACCCCATAAATTCTAGTAACATTCTAGATAAAGCTATATCATCAGATACTCTACAAAGAAAACAAATCACCTGCTCAGGTGATTAAACATGCAGCCATGGTCAAGACAGATCATCTTTGTCTGCAAAACAGATAAGCAAACAAATGCTATAAAAAAATGCTAAGGTGACTAGATGTGATGGAACTTCACTTTCATCCTAGCACTTGGGAGAAAAGTGGATCTCTGGGAGTTCGAAGACAGCTTGGTCTTCATAGCAAAACTCAAGCCAACCAGAGCTACACAATGATATCCTGCCACACACACACACACACACACACACACACACACACACACACGATAGTGTGAAGAAATACTCTACATATAGTGTTCTTAAAAATGTTCCATGACTTCATTATTGATAATGTCAGAGCAGTCATCTGAAAAAAAAAATGAAGACAGCACTGGCTGGCTGATGATCACTGTCACCATCAGTTAGTTACTGGCTTCCATTAACAATATATAAACAAATAAATGTATATTTCTCTCTAAATATATCAGGAATACAACAGAAAACACCACTTAAAGCTTAACCTCCTACAGGAATGATCATTTAAGTACCAATCCAGCAAAACAAATACAAGACTGTGGACTGAAAAGCACCAAATGTTAAGAGCTCAAAGAAGACTAAAAAGTACATGAAGAGAAAGTACTCACAGAATGGAAGCCTCGCAGACTTCAATAACAACAACCATACTCACAGCATCTATGAAGATTATATTGGTGTTGAAGACAAGTTTATTCCACGCTTTCACAGAAACACAAAAGGACTGGAATGGCTAACACAGTTTTGAAAACAAGTACTTATGCTACATGCAAAGCCACAGTAATCTGAAGTGGAAACGTATGGTTTCTTTGGAAAGTCAGTTGTGTTGGATGGCATTTTGCTGGGGCAGACACAAGAAAGAATGTTCTACTAAAGTAGACATAGGTAGAGAATGTTTTGCTAAGGCAGACATGTAAAGGAATGTTTCGCTGAAGCAGACACAGGCGAAAGGATGTTTTGCTGAAGCAAACACATGAAAGGACACATGATGCTAAGAAAGACACAACAGACAGTTGATGGATGATGCTGGATGGTATTGGTATGCTTTGCAATTCCTTACTAGTCATCATTTGTCGAGATTTTATAGAAAGAAACACACCAAAAACTAGTGGTGTTCCGGTGGCTTCTGGCTGCTTCAGCGCACTCAGGCTGATTGGCAGTGACGTCAGCAGATAAAGACTCACGTACTGAGGCAAGATTCATGGGAGGACATGTGATGTGTGGAGGGAAGATAAATAGGATTCAACAGACAGTGAGGAGGCTTGCATAGCTAGCTTTGCAACACTTCTCGGTCTCTTGTCTTCATCTCTGACCTATGCTTTGTTGAGAGGCAAAACAGAGAACTTCTCACGGCAACGCTGCTGGTCCTGGTCACTCCTGCTGCCCCATGCTATTTTGTGGAGGCCTGGATGCTTCTGCTGGGTCACACCACTGGTGCTGACTGGTGTTTGCTATCCCAACACTACTGAACTGGGCTGCTGGTATATTTGTGAAGTGGATCAAGCTGCTATTGATGATTCCTGTGAACTGAACTGCTGATTTTCTAACGACATATATTGGATTTGCTCCAAAGAACACTTTCCAAACAGGTCTACTTCCTCTATATCCTAATAACCTTTCTTTCCCACTACCTCTGATGGGTGGTGGGCTACAAGGGAGGTTAAAACATTTAATAATTAACAGTAGGATCTGAAAAATCAAAGCTAACAGTAATCAATATTGACAAATTGATAAACACAAAGATCAGTGGAAGAGGGAAAAAAGTCTAGAAATAGTCCCATTCTAGTCTGCACAAAAGATTATTGACAAGGACACAGAGGCAATTCAATTCAATAGAAGACAGTCTTACAAGAAAGCAGTTGGTCCTAAGCCTCATATAAAAACTCTAGCTCAAGACAGATATTTTATCTAGGTTGTGTATGTATGTGTGTGTGTGTGCGCGCGTATATGTATGTGTATGAACCTGTCAACTTTCAAGTAAAAGTACAGTGTAGAAAACAAAAATACTGATTTATTGGATTTAATCTTAATTTAAAAGTTTTGCTCTGTGAAAGATTACTTTAAGATACCAAAACAAAGCATGAACGAGATTGCTCATCAGGTAAAGCATTTGCTGCCAAACGAAGCAACTCTAATCTTGAATTAAATTCCCAGAACCCACATTAAGGTAAAAGAGAAAACTTACTCCAGGGAGTTCTCTTGGGATCTTTATACACAGTATGTTCATCCATCCAGACAAATAACAATGATTTAAATTTTGTTTTTTGAGACAGGGCTTCACTGTGTAGCTCTGGCTGTCCTGAAACTCACTATGTAGACCAGGCTGGCCTCGAACTCACAGAGATCCACCTCCATCTGCTGCCCAAGTGCTGGTATTAAAGGCATGTGCCAGTATGCCTAGGTAAAAATATTATAGAGACCAATGCAAGCTACAAACTTGGGGGAAACACGTATAAATCACATATCCAATGAAGGACTTGTATTTAGAATATAAGATAAAGTCTCAAAACTCAACAATAAAAAGCAAGCAATCCAAATAAAAAATATTTGATCTAGTACACTAGAAAGACAGTACACCATTTGAATGTTTGCTCTCTAGTCAGTATAACAGTTTGGGGAGGATTAGGAGATATGGCCCTGTTGTAGGAGGTAAGTCACTTAGGGGTGGACTGAGGTTCCAAACACCCAAGATATTCCTAATTGGCTCTCTATCTGCCTCATACTTGTGGGCTAGACATAAGCTCTCAGCTATTGCTCCAGTGCCGTGCCATGCCTACCTGTTGCCATGTTCCCAACCATGATGGTCATGGACTATATCCCTCTGAAACCATGCACTTCCAAAGTAAATGCATTCTTTTATAAGTGCCTTTGTCATCATGCTTTGTCATGGCAATAGAAAAGTAACTAAGACAGCAAGCAAGTAAATGCATGAAAAGACTTCAATATCACCAGGCATCATGGAAATTAACATTAAAGTCACAAAGACACGTCACTTCATGCCCATAGTTGAAACTAAAAAAATATACCAAGTACCAACGAGGATGAAAAATAAATGGAACTCTTACATAGTGTTAATAGTAATGCAAAATGATATCATCATTTTGAAAAACAGTTTGGTAATGCTTAAAAGTTTCAAACATACAATTACTTTATGGGCCACCAATATTGCTCCTGGATACTTATTCTAGGTAAATGAGAATACGCTCATCCAAAATCTGTATACAAATGTTTACCGCACCTGATTTTATACTTGACCTCAACTGGAAACAATATCAATCATCCTTAAATGGTTCAAACAAACACACACACACAGGTGTAATATTCAGCAATAAAAGAAAAAGCCTCTATGACAAGACAGTCTCAAAGGCTGCATACTGTATTGATACATTTAACATCCCTGAAAAGACAAATCTGTAGTGAACAGACCAAATTTAGGAGTCGGAAAGACAGGGAGATGATACTGTTTTGTGATGGAACTATTTTGTATTTGGATGAATGGTGGCAGGTATAGGAACTATTTATACATTTACTATAATTTGTAAAAGCATCAACATGGGTAGGCTACAATGGATCCACCTAAGTAAGAAAAAGTTATCCCTCTCAATGATTTAAGACCTCGAGGCAATTTCTGATGAACAGAATCAGTGACTGGTATAATGACTGCTTAAATAAACCTTTGAGGTTTTCTCTGGCCTTATGAGCCATTGACAGGAAGTAATGAGTTAAAGAAAAAAGTTTTCTTTCCCAAATTGAGCTATAAAATCCATGAGGCCCCAGTGCAAATATTGAGATTTTTTGCTCAATATTCTTGATGGGAATTGTTCTGATAATTTCACTTTATATTCAAATCAATTGTTGTCACTTTGCATAGTAAGGAAGCTACTAACCTTCATGTATACAGCTCTGAAACTGGCAACCTATTTAGTATAGCAGCAAATAAGACACCCCCTCCCAAATAAGGGCCTTTATTCTCTACTGAGTACTGGTAGTAGTAGTAGTAGTTACATGATTTTATCCATTTATATACACAATAGAATATGCTGTGAATTTTACAATGAAACTTGCTACAGTAAAGTTTACTGTAAATGATAAAATATATATTGAAAACATAACCAAAATCCTCCCCTTTAAAATATATTATATATATTTATTATAGCACTAACACAAAAAATTAAAATAGCCCATATTCTTACTAATGAAGACAACCTATTAATATTCTTTTTCTAATTATTTTTATTTATTATATTTTTAATTATTTTCTAATTAATTTTTCAGACACATATGTATATAGGTACAAGTATTGCATAGCTGAATCAACTTTTATACCATAATTTGTTTCCTTATTTTCCTTATTAACATTTCCTGTCTCTTTAACAAAACAGTGTTTCAGGTCACTGTACATTATACTATTCTGTTGATATGCCCTAATTTAGCAATAATTCATTCTGAGATATATAAGTCATATCCATTTTTCACTATTATAAGCAGTTACTCATCAATATATTCTTGCACCCAAATTTTATTTTTCTCCTTTTTAAAATTTACTGGAGTTTGAAGTATATACATGTCTGTATACGGGCATATGCTTTTCCATAGATGCATGAAAGCTGGAGGAGGAGGTTGGGTGTCCTGTTCTGCCACTTCTTACCTTATTCCTTTGACCCAGGGTCTGTCACTGAGCCCAGAACTAAGCTGCACAGACAGTGAGTCTTAGTGATCCTCCTATTTCTGCCTTTTGTGGGGCTAGAGTTATGGGTATGCGGGGATGCACGTGACTTTTTATACTAGTTCTGGAAATTGGAACTCGGGTCCTCATGTTTGCACAGTAGTGCTCTTAGCCTTCTAGAGCCATATCGACAGCCCAAAGAATATATGTTTTTTAGGACAAGTTGCTAGAGCACTAGTCAAACTCTTGAACCTACAACTAAAAACCCATAACTGTTTTGTGAATACTGGTCTTTTTCATTGGGTTTGCAATTGTACTGATGGTGCAAAAGGATATGTAAATAAGATGTCTGGTATGTGGGCATTAATAAATGTGGTGGCTACAAATTATCCTATTAGCTTTTGTATTCCTTATCAGCACACACTCACAATACCTGACCTATAAGAAAGCTAGTTTCATTCAGCAATACCATATGCTCAGAGAGCAGAATCTTACTAAGAAGCTTACTCTATGTTTGCATCCCTTTTATTATCATATGCAAAGATACAGTAGTAGGGAATGCACTTGGATAACTATCTGCGTTGGGCACTGAGCTAACTATTTTGTTCAGAGAAATCCATTTTTACCTGAAAGAGTAACTGATAGACAAACTATGGTTATTCAGACCTAAGTACCTAGCAGACATTTTCCTCAAAAATGAACCAACTGAGTCTGTCACTTCAAGAAAAATCAACTGACAGTATTTGTTACCAATGATAAAATTCCAGTGTTAAACGCATTTTCATTGGAATATTAACATAGTACCCCAATACTTAAAGGTTTTTATAATGAGGCTGATTCAAAAAGCTGATTTTTAAACTAACATGTACTAACATGTGGAAAACAAGTATAAGTCACCTAACCAGCATTTTCTAAATAATCATTCCATGCTACAAACTCATGCATAAATGATTCACTCAACGTTTAAGACAAGAGTAACATATTTAAATCTACTATAACACAAAAAGATGAAAGACATGATTTAATATCCAATATTATGAGTAGCCTTTAAGAAACTACCTTGGCCAAGGGGCTAGCTCAGTCTATAAAGCGTTGACTGTGTAAGTAGAAGTATACAAGTTTGATCCGCAGCAGCCATGTAAAAAAGCCGAGCAGAGGGGCATGTATTCCTGTAATCCTAGCAGTAGGGAGGTGAACATAGAAGGATCCCTGGGGCTTGCTGGCCAGCCAGTCTAGCCAAACCAGTGAGCTCAAGGTTCACTGAGAGACTATGTTCTCCAGAAAATAAGGTAAAGAAGCTAATGAAGACAATAAAGCCAACACTGACTTCTGGCCTTCATATGCATTGGCACACATCTGTACCCATGTACAGTAATAAATTTTCTTAGAATAAGATTCTACCCCAACTATCCTAAAAGCTCTATTTGTTAGTTTTACTATGTTAACATCCCATGAAGTTACTCCAAAATGTTATACTCAACTCAAAACTAGCTAGTTTGACTTATTTAAATCTAAGAAAAATCAGCCACTCACAAATAAAAGCCTACCACCTCTCCATCAATGGGCTTGGTGTTAGAATACTGGCATGTCTGGTGTTCATTTATATTTAACTTACCTATCAAATGGTGTGAAACCAGAAGAAACAACAGTTCTCAGGAAGTTCTTTTCATTTTAATAAGATTTAGGATGAGTTTTATGGATTCCTAAAGAAATCACCTCTCTTTAAGCACCGTTGGGCAGCAAGTATTGAGCTGCCCATGAAGCTGAATTTTTGAGATAGATATCCACTGCTTCTATACTGCAAGCCTTTAACACCACTTATAATTATGCTGTTAACACCTTTATAAAAAAAAGCTCAATTTATTCTTTCTAAATGTTCTACATATAAAGAAGCAAATAAATAATAATTCCCCTACTGCTTAAAGCTTAAACTATTTTGAACTAATACACCTGTGATACTACTGCATATTGCAACCTATAACCTAAGAACTATCAGCCCACATCACCGCAGGTAAGAAATGAGAAATTTTGAGGGTTATTGAACACTGAATATTTGCAGCGGAACAGCAGAGTTACTGGGTGCTACTGCATTGCTTCTCAAATAGATCCATTGTACAATGTCATTCCACAGAGACAGAACAAGAGAAGGCAATGGCAACGAGTGCCCAGTTAGCAGGTAACACATTTAGTGGGGTCTGGAGTGAAAAGTTGTTCTGCATTTATCAGATATATTTACTTAATTTCATTCTGTGGATTCCTCATAAAATCACTCTTGCTTAAGCAATTAGGTACCATAAATGATGTTTGCTCATGATGCTAAATAAGTGTACATTTTTATGAACAAATAGTTTAACCAATATTCTATTGTGACATCATTACACTTTAGATAAAAGGCAATTCCAAACCCATCTTGGGTATGAG